>NC_137908.1:2507604-2525104 GCF_963457725.1 Sprattus sprattus | reverse complement strand
TCTTGACTTAATGATGTCATTACACAGTTAACATTCCAAATACAAGATTATACATATTGTTATTCTAATGCTCTGAGTCTACTGTCACTGCCCCTATGTGGTTTGGAGAATATTACTATGATAATAAGAAACAAAATGAAGTTTAATTAACTGTCCACGCATGTGGACACCATGCACGAAAGGGCTAGAATGACCAAAGGTTCTTTGGTGTTTTCTTAATAATCTTAAATTGTATTCTAGAATGACCAAAGGTTCTTTGGCTTACTCATTTACTGCTGTAGCCTAGGAAGGACCTTTAAAGAGCTGAAAGGAGAAACTTGAAGTATCCCTTGTTGAATGGCATCAGATAAGCCATGAGAACCCTGCAAGGTTCTAGATAGAGCCTGTTTTTGTCCAGAGATGGTGCTGAACGCAGTGGACAGGTCCATTTGGGCTTTGATATGTCCGGTGAGCATATGGGCCTTCAAAAACCAGACACCTTAAGCACAACCAGGCCTCTTCACATGCTTCCATATGTGGCCCTGCTTTGATGTGTGTTATGGGCTAAGACCACAGCCTGGATCAGTTGGAGACCCCCGACCGGATGGTAGTGGATTCAGATAGATAGAGAGACTAACTGAACTCGGCCCAGCTTCACCTGCAGCCTTTTCCCATTAAAGATCTGCATACCTCCTCCTGAACAGGTGGGAATCACCTGGTGACTGACCAATGCTATATACACCTCCTCCTGAACAGGTGGGAATCACCTGCTGACTGACCAATGCTATATACACCTCCTCCTGAACAGGTGGGATTCACCTGGTGACTGACCAATGCTATATACACCTCCTCCTGAACAGGTGGGAATCACCTGGTGACTGACCAATGCTTTATACACCTCCTCCTGAACAGGTGGGAATCACCTGGTGACTGACCAATGCTATATACACCTCCTCCTGAACAGGTGGGATTCACCCTAACCCTGCACATAGTTTCCTACTCACACACTCACTGCCCAGTCACCTCACTGGAGCCACACACACACTCACTGCCCAGTCACCTCACTGGAGCCACACACACACACACACACACACACACACCTCACTGGAGCCACACACACACACACACACACACACACACCTCACTGGAGCCACACACACACACACACACACACACACACGCACACACACACACACACACACACACACACACACACACACACACAGGTGTAATTTATTTGCTATCAGTCCCAGATGGACTGTTTCCACTAAAGACTGGCGCCCTCCTGAGGCTTAAGCCCACCACTACTGCTAAGCACTCTCATTTGTAGTTCCACGTTGGTGAAGGGAACTGCCTAGTACTACCAGAGCAGGGGCGTCCCTCTCTACCCTCAAGAAGCTTTTGAAGACCCAACTCTTCAGAGAGCACCTCCCTTCCTTACTGGCACCTTGACTAGTGCTTAACTTGCACTTCAGCAGTTACATTACTGCACTTCTTTTTCTTTTCTATGTCGTTTTTCTATTTCTTACGTAAAGTAGTATTTACTGATACACCAGGTTTTATTGCTCTTAGTTTGACTGTTGTACTCTCCCTTGTTAGTCGCTTTGGACAAAAGCGTCTGCTAAATGACTAAATGTAAATGTTAATGTTTCTAGTGTTGGGGTTCTCTGTTGCTAAGCACTGTTTCTAGTGTTGGGGTTCTCTGTTGCTAAGCACTGTTTCTAGTGTTGGGGTTCTCTGTTGCTAAGCACTGTTTCGAGTGTTGAGGTTCTCTGTTTGTGATGTAAACCACTCCTCATGGAAACAGAAGACCAGGCTAGTCGAGAACTCTTCTATATATAATATATATGTTTAGCAGGTGTAGTGTGTAGAGATATATGTTTAGCTGGTGAAGTGTGTAGAGATATATGTTTAGCTGGTGTAGTGTGTAGAGATATATGTTTAGCTGTAGTGTCTAGAGATATATGTTTAGCTGTAGTGTGTAGAGATATATGTTTAGCTGTAGAAGGTGGTATGTATGTTTAGCTGTAGTGTATAGAGATATGTGTTAGGCTGGTGTAGTGTGTAGAAGTGATTTCTATATTTGGCTGGTGTAGGGTGTAGTGATGTATGTTTGTCTGGTGGAGTGTGTAGTGATGTATGTTTGGCTGGTGTAATACTGTAATATGTATTTGGCTGGTATAGTACTGACATGTAATAGGTTTGGCTGGTGTAGTGTGTAGAGATGTATGTTTGGCTGTTGTAGTGTGTAGTGATGTATGTTTGGCTGGTGTAGTGTGTAGAGATGTATGTTTGGCTGGTGTAATACTGTAATATGTATTTGGCTGGGATAGTACTGACATGTAATAGGTTTGGCTGGTGTAGTGTGTAGAGATGTATGTTTAGCTGGTGTAATACTGTAATATGTATTTGGCTGGTATAGTACTGACATGAAATAGGTTTGGCTGGTGGCTACAGCATTGCGTTATGGGTTTGGCTGGTGGCTACATCATTGCGTTATGGGTTTGGCTGGTGTTCAGTTGAGGCAGGTCGTACGTCACTGCCGTGACCCGTCAGGGTTCTGGTTTCCTCTGGCTTCCTTTTGGACCAGGTATAGCCGGGGCGGTTCTGTTCCCCTTGTTGAGTTGGACTCCCCCAGGGCTCTGGAGCACAATGAGTGCTTTGTCAGCGGCCAGGCACCCCAAGTCTGCTTCCCCTGCTCCTCCTGCCTCTCCTGCTTCCCATACTTCTCCTACTCCTGCTTCCCCAGGCACCATGAGTCTTCCTCCTGCTCCTCCTGCCTCTCCTGCTCCTCCTTGTCCTCCTGCTCCTCCTGCTCCTCCTGCCTCTCTTGCTCCTGCTCCTCCTCCTCCTGCTCCTCCTGCCTCTCCTGCTCCTCCTCCTCCTCCTGCTCCTCCTGCCTCTCCTGCTCCTGCTCCTCCTCCTCCTCCTGCTCCTCCTGCTCCTCCTGCTCCTCCTGATCCTCCTGCCTCTCCTGCTCCTGCTCCTCCTCCTCCTCCTGCTCCTCCTGCCTCTCCTGCTCCTGCTCCTCCTGCTACTCCTGCTTCCCCTGCTTCAGCTCCTGCTCCTCCTGCTCCTCCTGCTACTCCTGCTCCTCCTGCTACTCCTCCTGCTACTCCTGCCTCTCCTGCTTCTGCTCCTGCTCCTGCTCCTGCTTCTGCTCCTGCTCCTGCTCCTGCTCCTGCTCCTGCTCCTGCTCCTGCTACTGGGGGGCCTTGGGAGTCCTGTCTGCCAGGCTGCCTGTTCTTTCTGTGTTTCCTGTTTTTCTAAGGGCTGTGAACGAGCTAATGGTACAGCCAGAACCAGACAAGATGGGGGAGAGAGAGGGGGACAGAAGGGGGGGAGAGGGGTAGAGAGAGGGGGAGAGAGAAAGTGAGAGGAGGGGTGGGGGGTAGTGAGTGAGAGAGGAAATGTCTGCAAGCTCAGACTGTGGCAGAAGCTGGGGATCACTTACTCACCCACTGGGAATTGTGTGTGTGTGTGTGTGTGTGTGTGTGTGTGTGTGTGTGTGTGTGTGTGTGTGTGTGTGTGTCTGGATGCCAGGCACTTGATTTGTGCAGAATGACTTTAATGGTCATATGAATATTACATAACCTAGGTTATTTTCCCTCTCAGTTCTGCAGAGGTTTCTGTGGTATACACAGTTATTGTAGGGATTTGGTTGGTATTTAACTATTAATAAAGCATGGACTGTTTCTCAAGCTGGGACAATCATCACTGCTAACACGAATAAAATGATAAAAACATGAAAAAATAACTGTGCAACTGAATCATGTCCTGCTTTTGTGTGTGTGTGTGTGTGTGTATGTGTGTGTGTGTGTGTGTGTGTGTGTGTGTGTGTGTGTGTGTGTGTGTGTGTGTGTCTTGCTTCTGACACGTGCAGCACTATTTGAGATGATGTAATGTGTGTGTTTGGCGCTTGGAGGATGAGGGTGTGAGATGTTGCGTAACCAACAGGTGTCATCTCCCCCTTATGTGCCGTGGTTCTGCTTAAGGTTTCCTCCTGACTAACAGGGAGTTTTTTCTTGCCCCTGTTGCCATTGTGCTTGCACTAAGGGGGTTCAGGCTCTGGGCTCTGTAAAGCGCCTAAAGGCAATTGTATTGTTATGGTGCTATATAAATACAATTGAATTGAATTGAATTGAATTGAATTGAATTGAATTGAATTGAATTGAATTGAATTGAATTGAATTGAATTGAATTGAATTGAATTGAATTGAATTGAATTGAATTGAATTGAATTGAATTGAATTGAATTGAATTGAATTGAATCTCCCTGTCTCTCCCATGCCCACATCCACTGCTGAGGTGCCCTTGAGCAAGGCACCTAACCCCAATCACTGCTCCCTGGGCGCCGCTGAAGGCAGCTCACTGCTCCGGGTTAGTGTGCTTCACTGTGTGTATCACTGTGTGTATCACTACCCTGGATGGGTGAAATGCAGAGATGAAATTCAGAGTGTGTGTGTGTGTGTGTCACTATCTCTGCCGCAAACAGTCACTAGTCACTAGGGCTCATTTCCATACCATTCCATTCCATTCTCTGTCAATTCAATTCAATTCAATTCAATTCAAATGGCTTTATTGGCATGAATGTACGATACACTGTTGCCAAAGCACTAATAATAATAACAATATAATAACTAGAAAATGCATTTCCTGAAGGAAATACCAGTGCATGAAATGCAAAAGTTAGGAAAGGAAGAAGAAAAGAAAGAAGAGTGAAAGAAGGAAAGAAGAGTGGAAGAAGGAAAGAAGAAAGGAAAGAAGAGTGAAGAAAGGAGAGAAGAGAGGATGAAGGAAAGAAGAGTGAAAGAAGGAAAGAAGAAAATAAAGAAGAGTGAAGAAAGGAAAGAAGAGTGGAAGAAGAAAAGAAAGAAGAGTGAAGAAAGGAAAGAAGAGTGAAAGAAGGAAATAATAGTTGAAGAAGGAAAGAAGAAAGGAAAGAAGACTGAAAGAAGGAAATAAGAAAGTAGAGTGAAGAAAGGAAAGAAAAGTGAAAGAAGGAAAGAAGAGTGGAAGAAGGAAAGAAGAGTGAACAAGAGTGAAAGAGAAAAAAAGTGAAAATATTGAAAAAAGGAGATAAAAATGGAGTGAAGAAGAGAGATTGAGTGTAAGAGAAAGAAGACTGAGAGGGATAGAGAGAAAGATGGAGAGATGGAGAGAAAAAAAAGTAGAGAATGTAAGGTGTCTTAATGTTCCTATACAGTTAAATTGAGAGGGACAGAGAAGAGGTTCCTTGGATTTGGCGCAGGTGTCAGTGAAGCACAGGTGCAAGCCAGTTTAAAGACCCTATTATGATGTCATAATGGCCCAATGTAAGTCAATGGGAAAATTTAGATTCGTTTTTATTTAATATCTTAAAAAGTATAAAGTTTAGAAAAGTGAAAAATACATAGCATAAGTGTCCTTTACAAGACCTACGTGACAAAGTTTGAATGAAGTTTCTACGTTAAGCGGTTCGGGCTGAATTAATCGCAGAAAAAGGTGAGAAGAATAAGAAGAAGAAGAAGAAGAAGAAGAAACCTAGGAATAACAATACAGGGCATTTCATGCACTGTAATAACAATAGTAAAAATAAGAATTGGTAATGCAGGAACAGATAAATTATGTAAATACCAAGTAAAACGAATAGATACATAAAAAAAGTAGTCATTACAATTCATTAATTATAATAATTACATAAAAAAAAAAACATATACAGTAATAGATAAGAATAGATAAAAACAAAAAAAAACTATGAGTTCAGGCCTATGTTTATAGGTGATATGGCCTGCTCACGGAGGATGTGGCAGGACTGCACGTATTCAGAAGCCAAAAAGATACATGTCTCAATTTCCCCCAGGAGGAATGGCAGTTTCTGTTGGTTATCTAGGTTCATGTCTGTCTCTGCAGGACCATGAGGGCCCAGTTAGGATCGTGTTCCCTCCTGCTCCTCCTCCTGAGTCCCGTCCTGCTGGGGCAGAGAGCTCCGCAGCGAGGAGGGCGCCCCAAGAAGCCGCCGCGCCCCACTGCCACCCGCAAACCGCTGGTGCCCGCCTCCAAGAAGCCGCTGGCAGCCGCAGCGGAGCTGGCAGAGCCCGCGGAGCCCACTGACTTCCCCCCGCCCATCCTGAACCCCCCCTCGCCCTACTCCGACTGCCCGCGCGAGTGCAGCTGCAACCCCGTCTACCCCCACGCCCTCTACTGCGAGAACCGCAACCTCCGCCGCGTCCCCGTGATCCCCGCGGACATCCACTACCTGTACCTGAGGAACAACTTCATCGACGAGGTTTACATTTATTTATTCATTTACATGTATTCATTGACATTTATTCATTGATATTTATTAATTTACATTTATTCATTTACATTTATTCATTTAGCAGACGCTTTTATCCAAAGCGACTTACAAGGATGTGTACACATTTTCAGTGATGGCACACTGCACATCAGGAGCAATTGGGGAGTTCAGTGTCTTGCTAAAAGACGCTTCGACAGGGAATCGAACTAGCAACCTTCTGATTACAAAACGACTTTACGACTCTACCTCCTGTACCCCTGTCGCCCCCCCCCCCAGGTGACGGCCGAGTCCTTCAAGAACGCCACGGGGCTGAAGTGGGTGGACCTGGCCAACAACCGCGTCCGCCGGGTGGACCGCGAGGTGTTCAAGAAGGTGTGTGTGTGTGTGTGTGTGTGTGTGTGTGTGTGTGTGTATGTGTGAATGTCTGTATGTGTGAATGTCTGTATGTGTGTGTGTGTGTGTGTGTGTGTGTGTGTGTGTGTGTGTGTGTGTGTGTGTGTGTGTGTGAGAAGGTTCCCAACCTCCTCTACCTCTACATGCTCCTGCTCCTGCTACTGGTTCTGCTCCTGCTCCTGCTCCTGCTAATATTGTGTGTGTGTGTGTGTGTGTGTGTGTGTGTGTGTGTGTGTGTGTGTGTGTGAGTAGGTTCCCAACCTCCTCTACCTCTACATGCTCCTGCTACTGGTTCATGAGGATTAATTTAAAAGAATAACTGTGCAACTGAATCATGCCTTGCTTCTGTGTGTGTGTGTGTGTGTGTGTGTGTGTGTGTGTGTGTGTGTGTCTGTGTGTGTGTGTGTGTCTGTGTGTGTGTGTGTGTGTGTGTGTGTGTGTGTGTGTATGTGTGTATGTGTGTGTGTGTGTGTGTGTGTGTGTGTGTGTGTGTCTGTGTGTGTGTATGTGTGTATGTGTGCGTGTGTGCGTGTGTGTGTGTGTGTGTGTGTGTGTGTGAGAAGGTCCCCAACCTCCTGTACCTCTACATGGAGAGGAACCAGCTGAAGGAGATCCCCGACGCCCTGCCCGAGAAGCTGGAGCAGCTCCGTGTCAGCCATAACCAGATCTCCAAGATCCCCGCCGGAGCCTTCAGCAAGATGGAGCACCTGGTGCTGCTGGACCTCCACCACAACCGCATCAGCGACAGCAACCTGGGCAAGGTTAGGGTTAATGTTATTGTTATATGTTATATGTTATATGTTATTTGTTATATGTTAATGTTATATTGTTATAGGTTATATGTTAATGTAATATGTTTTTTTTTTTAATTGTTATTGTTATATTGTTATATGTTATATGTTATATGTTATATGTTATATGTTTTATTGTTATAGTGTTATATGTTATAGTGTTATAGGTTATATGTTACATGTTTTATGTTATATGTTTTATTGTTATTGTTATAGTGTTATAGAGTTATATGTTATTTTTTGGTAAATGTTACTTGTTATCTGTACAAACACACTTTGACTTTGACTTTAGAACATCTTCAAGGACCTGACGAGCCTCATGCAACAATAAACACACTTTGACTTTGACTTTAGAACATCTTCAAGGACCTGAACAGCCTCATGCAACAATAAACACACTTTGACTTTGACTTTAGAACATCTTCAAGGACCTGAACAGCCTCATGCAACAATAAACACACTTTGACTTTGACTTTAGAACATCTTCAAGGACCTGAACAGCCTCATGCAACAATAAACACACTTTGACTTTGACTTTAGAACATCTTCAAGGACCTGAAATGCCTCATGCAACAATAAACACTTTGACTTTTACTTTTACTTCAGAACATCTTCAAGGACCTGAAGAGCCTCATGCAGCTCAACCTGGCGCACAACATCCTGAGGAAGATGCCCAGCGGCGTGCCGCCCAACATCTTCCAGCTCTTCCTCGACAGGAACAACATCGAGGACATCCCCCAGGGCTACTTCAAGGACTTCACAAACCTGGCCTTCGTCAGGCTCAACTATAACCAGCTGAACGACAAGGGCGTCCCCAAGATGGTGTTCAACGTCAGCAGCCTGCTGGACCTGCACCTGGCCCACAACAAGCTCAGCGTGGTACCCCACTTCAGCTCACACCTGGAACACCTGCACCTCAACAACAACCAGATCGAGTGTAGGTACCCCCTCACCCCTCACCCACATGGCACCTCAACAACAACCAGATCGAGTGTAGATACCCCCTCACCCCTCACCCACATGGCACCTCAACAACAACCAGATCGAGTGTAGGTACCCCCTCACCCACATGGCACCTCAACAACAACCAGATCGAGTGTAGGTACCCCCTCACCCCTCACCCACATGGCACCTCAACAACAACCAGATCGAGTGTAGATACCCCCTCACCCCTCACCCACATGGCACCTCAACAACAACCAGATCGAGTGTAGATACCCCCTCACCCCTCACCCACATGGCACCTCAACAACAACCAGATCGAGTGTAGATACCCTCACCCCTCACCCACATGGCACCTCAACAACAACCAGATCGAGTGTAGATACCCCCTCACCCCTCACCCACATGGCACCTCAACAACAACCAGATCGAGTGTAGATACCCTCACCCCTCACCCACATGGCACCTCAACAACAACCAGATCGAGTGTAGATACCCCCTCACCCCTCACCCACATGGCACCTCAACAACAACCAGATCGAGTGTAGGTACCCCCTCACCCCTCACCCACATGGCACCTCAACAACAACCAGATCGAGTGTAGGTACCCTCACCCCTCACCAGCAGTGCAGCTGGGTCTGGAGCAGGACAAGCGGTCTGATGATACAAAATGGCCCTGGTCTAACCCTGACTCAGCACATATTCAACACTGGTCTAACCCTGACTCAGCACATATTCAACACTGGTCTAACCCTGACTCAGCAAATATTCAACACTGGTCTAACCCTGACTCAGCACTGGTCTAACCCTGACTCACCACATATTTAACACAGGTCTAACCCTGACTCAGCACTGGTCTAACCCTGACTAAGCACATATTTAACACAGGTCTAACCCTGACTCAGCACTGGTCTAACCCTGACTAAGCACATATTTAACACAGGTCTAACCCTGATTCAATATAGAAATGGCCCTTAGCTGTGATGCAGCACAGACCAGGCCCTGATCAAACCCCAGTCCAACACATTAACAGACCTAAATGGGTCAGGACGACCTTTGCCCTCTGCCTTCAAAAGGTCATAACATTCTCATAATCCAGACTGACTGAGATGACTAAACATATTCTGCAGAAATGAGATACGTCCGTTTCTAGTTTTTACTCACTTTTAGACATATTCTCATTTCCAGAATTGAAAGATAATATGTCTAAAAAATGTACTTTTCAGTATTTTTCACAGTCTTAACCCCTATCAGTCAGCTATTCATACTCTGATGAAGGGCAGCTTAATCAAAGCTCAGTAGGTTTATAAATTGTGTGTTTGTTTTTCCATTTCTCAGTAAGTTGGTTAACTCTGTGTTTGTTTTTCCATATCTCAGTAAGTTGGTTAACTCTGTGTTTGTTTTTCCATATCTCAGTAAGTTGGTTAACTGTGTGTTTTGTTGTTTTGTTAGATATAAACGGCACAGAGCTCTGTCCTCTATCGGCGAGCCCCTTCGACGCGGGGGAGGGCCCCAGACTGAGGTACCTGCGGCTGGATGGAAATCACCTGGCGCCCCCCATCCCTATGGACGTCATCACCTGCTTCAGACACCTCCACTCCATCGTTATCTAGAGTCACTAGCAAGGGAACTACACACACACACACACACACACTCACACACACACACACACACACACAGACGCAAACATACGCCATGCACACACACACACACACACACACACACACACACACACACACACACACACACACACACACACACAGACGTAAACATACGCCATGTACATAAACACACCCACAGTGTGCACACAGGACATGTGAAGACACACAGACAAGCACACACACACATGCTGACATACACACAAGCACAGACACACACACACACACACACACACACACACACGTAGAAACACACTCTACAAATCTGGTATTCCTGCCCTTCTTGATAGTACTTGGTTGAAACTGAAAAAAAGGTTTGAATGTCTGAATAATTTTTTTTTAAGAAAAAAAAAGAGCGAGATCTTTGCAAACTTGAGGACATGTTTTACTGTAGAACCCAGAGGAAGGCTTTGCTCATGTAGACAGCCAGACGAGACGAGACGAGACGAGACGAGACGAGACACTTGTGTAAATCATGTGACTACCATGTAGTTGAACATGTCCTTGATGCGCTTGGCGGTTTTTAGGGTGTGTGTGTGTGTGAGGAGATCTCTAATATGGATTTTGTATAAATCAGTTCTGTAAAATAAAAATAAATCCATTCTTCTTCTGTATCTCAGTGAAATGGTGTGTGAGGTGATTTACAAACAGATGCTATTTTTAAACTTTTTAAAACATTTTAAGCTATTGGCTATGGTTGTCACTAGGTTTGATGATATACTGCAGGATATGTGCAAAAATGAATGAGTTCTTAAATATGTTAAATATGAAACAGATGATGTCTGTGGTGCTAATTATAAAACTGTAATGCCTAAGTAAGGGAGTGGTGCATTTTGTGGCTAAAATAAAAGTTTTAATAAACTCACATTTTAATCAAGTTCAACAGTTTGCAGGTACACACCCTGCTATTTGTGCCTTTCATTGGTATGAGCAGCGCTTCAGCAATAGTTCAGCATCTCTTCTGGAAAGATGGTGGAGAGAGACAAAGCAGAGTAGCTGACTGACACAGACCTGGCCCTAAAATGGTCCAATCCGGCTCTTGCCTGGCCCTGATCCGGCTCTGATCTGGCTCTTATCTGGCTCTTATCTGGCTCTTATCTGGCTCTGATCTGGCTCTGATCTGGCCCTGATCTGGCTCTGATGTGGCTCTGATCTGGCTCTGATCTGGCTCTGATCTGGCTCTGATCTGGCTCTTATTTGGCTCTTATCTGGCTCTGATGTGGCTCTGATGTGGCTCTGATCTGGCTCTGATCTGGCTCTTATTTGGCTCTTATCTGGCTCTGATCTGGCTCTGATCTGGCTCTGATCTGGCTCTGATCTGGCTCTGATCTGGCTCTGATCTGGCTCTGATCTGGCCCTGATCTGGCTCTGATACGGCTCTGATCTGACACACACACAAACACAGACCAGAGGAAGCATTGCACTCATGGAGACAGACATCACGGTATTTTATATTCCCCACATTTGACCACTTAACCACTGAAAAGAAAGCTGATTTTAATGGTATGTAGCTGATTAAAAAAAAATTGCTTGTCAGGAATTTTTGTTTTAGAGAAAAGTATTTATTTTTGGCAATTACGAGATTAGACAGAGTAGTTTTCTTTAACAGTTTGCCATCTACTGGTGAAGAAGTGACACTACTGCATGTGAACAGGGCACATTCACACACACATCCACACACACACTCACCACACACACACACTCTCTCTCACACACACACACACTCTCTCACACACACACACTCACACACACACACACACACACACTCACACACACACACACACTCACACACACTCTCACACACACACACACACACTCACACACACTCACACACACACACACACACACACACACACACTCCAACACACATAGTCTAGAACCACCTGTGTAGAGAACAACTCATGATAGTCCAGTATAGAACCACCTTTGGGCTTCAATGTGTATGTTGTGGTGAGTGATTTATGTTGCTATGGAGAGGGCTTCTTTGTGCCCAACACCATAGAACAATCTCAACGGATCTGAGCCCAACACCATAGAACCATCTCAAAGGATCTGAACCCAACACCATAGAACCATCTCAATGAATCTGAATGGAAGAGTATCCTCTCCATATCATCCTCTTACATTATAAGATTAAATTGAATTACTAATATTAAATTATAAGATCGTAAAAGATTGCAATCCGCTTTTTGCTTTGACTAATCTAGACAAGGGGGAATCAAAGACAGAAATATGGCCTATTCTTTATACTGACTAGCAAAGTATACTTTGAGTGAATGTGTGCTGGTATTTCAAAATGCCAACAGTCCCAGAATTGAATTGATTTCACCTTCCCGCTAGCTGTATATGTAGCAGGCAGCAATGAACAGCATATTGCTTGTTCTCTCCAGTCATTATCACATGACACGTTTGAAAACAGGCACAACACACACACACACACACACACACACACACACACTATCACATGACACGTTTGAAAACAGGCACAACACACACACACACACACACACACACACACACACACACATTATCACATGACACGTTTGTAAACAGGCCTTTGTACACCATTTGCTATACAGTTATATTTACACTACTGTCCATATTTACAAATACCTATACAATATATACAAATCTGTAATATTTACAAATATCTGCCAAAAGAGCCTTAGCTATAAAATACCTGAATCTAACCCTGACTCTCGTCTCAATCAAACCCCGACCTTAGCCTAAGCAGAGAGATCATGGACCAGAGAGGTCATGGACCAGAGAGGTCATGGACCAGAGAGTGGCCTTTCAGAATGAAGAGTTGCTAATGTTGCTAATCACACACACACACACACACACACACACACACACACACACACACACACACACACACACACACACACACACACACACACACACACACACACACACATAAACACACACACACACACACACACACACACATAAACACACACACAAACACACACACACACACACACACACACACACACACAGCCACACACACACACACACACACACACACACACACACACAGAGAATAGAGAGTTGCTAATCACACACACACACACACGATGGAGAGTTGCATGGCATGCAGGTTTACCAAAAGTTAATATACTTCAGATATTATTTCTGGTGATTCAGCTTGAGCAGGAAAGCACAGGGAAATGGGGAGATGTAGGGAGAGAGAAAGATGGACAGTTAGATGGAGAAAGAGAGAGTGATAGAGGGAGAGAGAAGGATGAACAACTGGATGGAGAAACAGAGAGTGATAGAGGGAGAGGGAAATAAAGGGGAAATGGGATTTTGTAGAGATCATTTGAAAAACCTCAAAGGGCTTCCATCCGCTGGCCTGCAATGTCAGAATGAAATTCAGACAGGCGTACTTTTTCATGTCATTGTCAAAACACAGAAGCTACTATTGTGGAATGTAAAAGGAACCAGTAGAGAATATACCCTCTAGGCATATACATCTAATGTGTACATTTTCCATACAGAACAGAACAGTTTCACTGGAGGAAGTGTGAAATGTTTGGGGGGAGGGGGGCACATCCGGAGGGTATGGAGTGCTCGTAAACGTATAGGGGTTTTTACACAAATCAACTAGACACAGAACACAAAGAATGCAAACACGAGAAGTGAAAACGAGCACACACACACACACACACACACACACACACACACACACACACACACACACACACACACACACACACACACACACACACACACACACACACACACACACACTCTCTCTCATTGACAGAGCAAAGCCAGCAAGTGGAACTGTAAACTTTCTCAATTTCTGGAGCTGGGGTTCAGTCATGTGACATCATAATGTCACACAGAAAATGATAGTGATTAATAGCGTTAATAAACTAATAACCATGGTAACAGTGTCCATATTAGTGATAGTGGTCTTGTTGAGTGCTTGTTGCTATTGTTCATCTTTAATATATCTGGCAAAAAAAACTACTTCTTATAATATCATTTAATAATGGTGCAATCACACAATTCAATTCAATTTAATTTAATTTATATAGCGCCAAAATAATACAATTGTCTCAAAGGCCTTTACAAAGCACACAGATAATGGACTAAATGTTTAATAACCAACAGTGAGTCAGCATATCTCAAAGGCCTTTACGGAGCCCACACAGATAACAGACAAAATGTTTAATACCCAACAGAGTCAGCAATTCTGACAACAAAACACAAAGTTGTAAAGAATAGAATAGAATAGAATTAAATAGAATAGAATATATTTATTTGTCATTGCACAAGTACAACGAAATTGAGGTAGCAGCCCTCAGACTTCAGTGCAATTGAAAAGTAAAAACAAAAACAATAAAAATATAGACTGAACTATACAGATTTACACTATAAGCACTCAGCTTAAGTAAAAACAAGAAGAAAAAAAATATTACACAACAGAGAGACAAATACAGGTCAGTTTAGTGCAATGGGATACCCGACAGTCACATATTTATAATGCATTATTCCGTCTTTAATTATAACCATTCATAATTAACTTATATAATGTATCATAAAGGTGATTATGAGTCATCATGAAGACATTATACGTAGTTATAAAGTAGCTATAAGTCATTGTAGCAATCGCTATAAGTCATTATTAAGGCCCTTATAATGTCCTTATAGGGCCTTATAACGCTGGGCTTCATAGAAAGTGTTACCAGAGTTTTTTCTTCACAAAAATGGGAAATTTCATAAAAGGGAAGTCCAAAACTAACAGTCCAGCAGTATACAATAGGTACTGTATGCTTACATAATTTAAAATAATACATATGGTTCAGCGACACACGATAGATACTGTATGCTTTCAATTAAAAAAAATATTTTGCAACAATCGCTTGGATTAAACATCAATTTGAATCTAGATTACTCTTTGTGAAAGAAGTCATTTAAAGGATTATGAATGTGTGAAATGTGATGTCACACATGGACAGATGCCGCCCAGGTCCCTACGGGAGACCTCTCACGTGTAGTGCACCTTGAGAAGACTACACATAGGGAGGCCTCATGCATACACACACACACACACACACACACACACACACACACACACATAAACACACACACACGCTGACTCTCTCATCCATAACCTAAGCCATGTGTCCATTTGTGTTGCTGGTAGAGTTGGCAGAACCGGTGCGGAACTGTTCCCTGTTCAGGGTTGAGACTGTGGTTCACACACACACACACACACACCGGTGCAGAACTGTTCCCTGTTCAGGTTTGAGACTGTAGAACTGTTCCCTGTTCAGGTTTGAGACTGTAGAACTGTTCCCTGTTCAGGTTTGAGACTGCAGAACTGTTCCCTGTTCAGGTTTGAGACTGCAGAACTGTTCCCTGTTCAGGTTTGAGACTGTAGAACCGGTGAAGAACTGTTTGTGTTTGTGTTCAGGCTTGTAGTGGTACACATATGAAACATACATATGAATACGCCCTTATTTTCAGTATGTGTGAGGAATTGGGGAGCACACCCACACACACACACACACACACACACACACACACACACACACCCACCCACACACACCTGCATTCCTAATCAAATAACAGCCATTTCCATCTCTGCTCTTTCCTTGAAGGTTGTGATTGTTGTGTGCGTGCGTGTGTGTGTGTGTGTGTGTGTGTGTGTGCGTGCGTGCGTGCGTGTGTGCGTGTGTGTGTGTGTGTGTGTGTGTGTGTGTGTGTGTGTGTGTGTGTGTGTGTGTGTGTGTGTGTGTGTGTGTGTGTGTGTGTGTGTGTGTGTGTGTGTGTGTGTTGGCATGAGTGTATGTGTTCTTGGCATGTGTGTATGTGTGTTGCTGAGAAGACCGGTGAGTTTGTACAAGAATCATGGCAGGTGGAGGAAACACAGAAGAGAAATGGGTCCTCAGCTGAGAAACTCTTGAACTGAAGCCCAACACTGGGTGAGACTGCTGAGAAAGAGAGAGATAGAGAGAGAGAGAGGGAGAGAGAGAGAGAGAGAGGGAGAGAGAGAGGGAGGGAGAGAGAGAGGGAGGGAGAGAGAGAGAGAGAGAGAGAGAGAGAGGGAGGGAGAGAGAGAGAGAGAGGGAGAGAGAGAGGGAGGGAGAGAGAGAGAGAGAGAGGGAGGGAGAGAGAGAGGGAGGGAGAGAGAGAGGGAGGGAGAGAGAGAGAGAGAGAGGGAGGGAGAGAGAGAGGGAGGGAGAGAGAGAGAGAGAGAGAGAGAGGGAGGGACAGGGGGAGAGAGAGAGAGGGAGAGAGAGACAGGGACAGGGGGAGAGAGAGAGAGGGAGAGAGTGAGAGAGAGAGAGAGAGAGAAAGAGAGGGAGGGAGAGAGAAAGGGAGAGAGAGAGAGAGAGAGAGAGAGAGAGAGAGAGAGAGAGAGAGAGAGAGAGAGGAGAGAGACAAACAAATGGCCTGCTCCATGAGTGAGTGCAGGTTGGGGCAATAAGAAATAAAGGGGAAACTCTGTCATGTATTTGATTGTGATAGTGTCAAAATGTCATTCCAATTCAATTTTTTCAATTCAAATGGCTTTATTGGCATGAATGTACGATACACTGTTAATAAAGCACTTATAATAATAACAATATAATTATAACAATAGTAAAAATAATAATGGTAATACAGGAACAGATACATTATGTAAATACAAAATAAAAACAAATAGATACATACAAAAGTAAAGTCATTACAATTCATTAATTATAATATTTACGTAAAGAAAAAAAAAAAACATATACAGTAATAGATAATCAAAATGCCATTCCTTTCACTAGCTTTGGCTAATCCTCATACATGCCACTGCTCCTGATGTCATGTCAGAAATTCTTTGCACCACAATTTGTGAACGTCATTACAAAGGGTTTTCTGAGGTCGTTTCCAGCAAGCGACACGGTGATTAGAGAAAGAAAACTGTCAAATCATCTGGACCGAGGAGGTGCCACCCTTGAGGGGAAGTCGTGTGGCGTCTTTTCAGAGCGAAACCTAATCCTGTTTATTTAATGATTCATTACGTGTCTCTGGCTCGTCATACAGGGCCTCACAGAGACACACACACACACACACACACACACACACACACACACACACACACACACACACACACACACACACACACACACACACACACACACACACACACACACACACACAGCTCGTCATACAGGGCCTCTCTGCACCTCATACCTGGGAAATGGTGCAGTGACCTTTCATCATCACGGCGCATGGGTAGACTAATAATACCAGCTTAGCGTGTTACACACACACACACACACGCCTACACACGCGCACACACACACACACACACACACACACACTAATAAAAGGTATGCAACAGGTGTGTTGTCCTTCCACCCACTCGACCTGTGTCCTTTTGCCGTAACTACAGGTTTCAGCGTGTCTGTGTCACCCACATGCACACACACACACACACACACACACACACACACATACACACACAC
>NC_137908.1:2495104-2497604 GCF_963457725.1 Sprattus sprattus | reverse complement strand
GATGTGGACTCTGATACTCAGGAACTGGGACTGAGAAATCACTTCTGCTTCACTCCTTTTTCTCTGAAAGAAAAGGAGAGTTTATATCAAGTTAATCACTTCTGCGTCACTCCATTTTCTCTGAAAGAAAAAGAAGAGTTTAAGCCAAGTCAACGCCGCTTAATTTCCTTCAGCGTGGCTGCGTTCACATCGAACTGATTTCTACTCAACATGATCCCAAACCTGAAAGGGCCATCAAACTCGACGTGCAATAAGAGAACATCCGCCCTTTGAGACCTCATCTGCAAAACATAAACATCATTTTAAGTCCACCTTCATTTTGATGAGTGAGTGTAACCCCATGCTCTGTGTGAGTGGCGGATTTAGGCACGGGGCACTTTTTCATGACACATGGGGGGCGGCACGAGCACTTAAAAAAAAATCATCTGGGCCGCAAAGCGGTTTTCTATTATCTACCATATCACTGTGTGGGGAATTGGCAAATTGGCCCCCCCTGCAGCTGCAGGCGCCCCTGCTTGCTAAGAAGGTGCCGTGCACAGATCCTGGGTGAGGAGGGAGCGCGGGGGACAGTACACTTATGGGTCTCTCAAATGAAACGGACAAGGGGGGGAACAGGGGCTCCATTGTATAGATACTCAATGCAATTATAGGGCTAAAGTCAGTCACACATCAACTTTCTTCCAAATAACGCTCCGAGGAGGTCTCGCCCGGGGCGTAATTCCATGTAGAACCGCCACTGCTCTGTGTTGTCGTATAGGCTTGGGATCAAACCATCCATGCTGATGACGCCCCACCTATATCAGTGATGATGTAACCATCTTCATCATGGCAAGCTTGTTCTGAAGAACTAAGATAATGTCACTTAAGACACTCAACCATGGAGCTATTGACCAATTACAATGCCATCTGAAGCTCTATCAGTTCCATTCACACACACACACACACACACACAAAAAACACACACACACACACACACTGTGATGGCCCGGCCGGTGAGCAGTGCCCCACATGGCTGAGTACAGCCAAACGAAGGCAATTAAGAGGCATGGTGTTGGATGGGCGGTACTACCCCAGAGGATTCTCATAGGTCTCATGTATGTGTGTGTGTGTGTGTGTGTGTGTGTGTGTGTGTGTGTGTGTGTGTGTGTGTGTGTGTGTGTGTGTGTGTGTGTGTGTGTGTGTGTGTGTGTGTGTGTGTGGTGTTGGATGGGTGGTACTACCCCAGAGGATTCTAGTTGGGAACTCCTCCCCACCCAGGTGTCTCTGGTTGTCCCTCACAGGTGCACTGCGTCAATCAGGCAATCAGGAGCCCTTTTAACCTTAAGCAGAGGACACGGAAGCCAGACTGTCTTGAGCTACTGAGGAGTGAGAACCAGACGCCTTCCAAGCCAGTCTCAGGGTAAGAGGCCTGGGGCCTGCCTTTTGTATTAGTGAAGAGGAATAATCATGTCTTTCTCTCCCTTGCCTCAGGAAGAGCCCGACGGAGCCCCCTGACACCCACTGTTTGCTCTTGCAAGGCCAGGCTCCCACAACACACACACACACACACACACACACACACACACACACACACACACACACACACACACACACACACACACACACACAGAGGATCCACACTGGATCAGAAGAGGATCCATACCTGATCAGAAGAGGATCATAAGAGGATCCATACCTGATCATAAGAGGATCCATACCTGATCAGAAGAGGATCAGAAGAGGATCCATACCTGATCAGAAGAGGATCAGAAGAGGATCCATACCTGATCAGTAGCCGAATCGGAAGCGACAGTACTCCAGAGTCAGCTACCATCCGGGCTTAGCCCAGAATTGTGCAAGATGTCTGTCTCTCTTTGTCGGGGAACACACACACCCACACCCCCCCCACACATACACACACACACACACACACACACACACACACACACACAGTCTTGATTTACCAAGCTGAGAAAACACACTGGCTTCAGACTTCCTTCTTCATGTAATGGAGTGTCCTAGGAACTTCCCAAGCAAACCAGGTCATCCAAAGCCGTGACACATGACACACACACACACACACACACACACATTTCACATCATCCCCACACACCCACACACACGTACACACACACACACACACACATTTCACATCATCCCCACACACCCACAGCAGGCCTGGGGTAACAGGGACGCTGCATGTGGAGTGGAGAAGAGAGCACCACGTGAGCAACCAAAACTCCACTCCAGTCAATATGTTTCACAGCACGCATCACAGAAACATGCCAACGCACGTGACCTAAGCATGGCACAGCTGGTGGCCTGGAAGCACCTCCTATTTCAGATGCCAGTCCTGTGATATCTTGGTGGGTTTATACTAAGCACTCAGACGGTGGTTTATATAACGAACACGTTTACTAAAGACAGATCGAAATCACCAGCATACATACAAGTCTCCCGCTCCAGGACTAACTTTCTAGCTTACGCTTTTACACTTAGACATATGACTTCGAGAACCAAT
>NC_137908.1:2487604-2490104 GCF_963457725.1 Sprattus sprattus | reverse complement strand
GTAGAGAGGGAGAGAGAGGGAGAGAGAGAGAGAGGGAGAGAGAGAGAGAGAGAGAGAGAGAGATCATTAATAATCTACATCCTGTAGAGAGAGAGATAATAAATAATCGCGTCCTAGATATGGAATAGGTCCGTCTTCACCGGGGTGGGATCTGGTAGAACACACAGACCCATGCGCAAACATACACACGCACACACACACACACACACACACACACACACACACACTCACCATACACACAAACGCACGCATACACACACACACACGGCCCACCACACACACACACACACACTCTCTCAGGTGGCGTGTCAGATGAAAGGGTTCCCGTGAAAGTGGGTCGCCTTTACCCGCAAACAGCCAGGCACCGATGGGGCCCGCATCTAGATTACTGGATGACTGAGATAGAATCACACACACACATCCACACGTGAACACACATACACACACACACACACACACACACACACACACACACACACTTCCTCCCAAACTGCTTTGATGGGCCTGGGTTGCTTATTCACAAAATGATCACATTTCTCGATAGAACAGCCATTTTGATCTCCTGTCGACGCCGAAGAATTTCTTTTGGGGAAACTGCTGACTAACTTGCAGATAACCACACACACACGCACACACACACACACACACACACACACACACACACACACACAGATAACCACACACTTCGCGTTGCAACTTTACGACTTCAACGCATCTGCATGTTCTCGTTCGCACTTGTGTGTAGTGTGACTGGTTACGAGCACAGAGATGCTCCATGATAGCGGGGCTGCACACACACACTTCTTCATTTCTTGAACTGGGTCTCCGCTTTCCCCTTAGGCGCCAGCTGACTGCTCAGTCTGCACAGTGTGAGTGTGAGTGTGTGTGTCTGTGTGTGTGTGTGTGTGTGTGTGTGTGTGTGTGTGTGTGTGTGTGTGTGTGTGTCTGTCTGTGTGTGTGTGTGTGTGTTTGTGTGTGTGTGTGTGTGTGTGTGTGTGCGTGTGTGCGTGTGTGTGTGTGTGGCTCTGTGTGTGTGTCTCTGTGTGTGTGCGTGTGACCCCGGCTGCTCAGTCTGCACAGAGAGTGAGTGTGTGTGTGTGTGTGTGTGTGTGTGTGTGTGTGTGTGTGTGTGTGTGTGTGACCCCGGATAATAAATAATCGCGTCCTATGATGAAAGATACCACTAAGTCACGCAGAGTAACACGCTCTGAAAGGATGCCAGAAACGATCCTTTGAGTGACTTCCAGGTCACTTTGGGGACAGAGTCAAGGAGGATGACTGGTTCTCAACCAAAACTCATCGGGTTGCTCAACTGAAACGGTCTTTGACAGCCTTATCAGAAATGGGAAAAGACGTCTTGATATCGACCCAAACATCAGCAGGGCAGTGTAGCCTTGTAACATCAGCAGGGCAGTGTAGCCTTGTAACATCAACAGGGCAGTGTAGCCTTGTAACATCAACAGGGCAGTGTAGCCTTGTAACATCAGCAGGGCAGTGTAGCCTTGTAACATCAGCAGGGCAGTGTAGCCTTGTAACATCAACAGGGCAGTGTAGCCTTGTAACATCAGCAGGGCAGTGTAGCCTTGTAACATCAGCAGGGCAGTGTAGCCTTGTAACATCAACAGGGCAGTGTAGCCTTGTAACATCAACAGGGCAGTGTAGCCTTGTAACATCAGCAGGGCAGTGTAGCCTTGTAACATCAACAGGGCAGTGTAGCCTTGTAACATCAGCAGGGCAGTGTAGCCTTGTAACATCAACAGGGCAGTGTAGCCTTGTAACATCAGCAGGGCAGTGTACTCTGGTTAGTCTGAGCAGACCAGCTGGCTTTGAGCAGGGCAGTGTACTCTGGTTAGTCTGAGCAGACCAGCTGGCTTTGAGCACGCATTCATTTTATGAATCGAGATCTGATCAAACAAAGAGAGATTGTTTCACAGTTTTTCCGTTCTTTTTTTTTTATTAAGATACAAATTAAAGCTTTTTTTAAATGTTTCAACAGTGAATGCCTTTGCGTTGTCTTCAGTTTTGATGTTGGTGGATGATGATGGACATAACATGCTAAAGCTTATGACCTGACATGCTAAGTCTGCATGCTGTTCTCGTCTGAGGACACTGCTGGGGATTAAGCCATGCTTGAAAAACTACGCGTGACCACATGCTTACATGTGTGACCCTGGGAAACATCTCCGGACCAGACCAGCGCTCTCTTTCCCTGAAGCAATCAGACTAAGAAACAAGAAATGTGACAGAGAGAGAGAGAGAGAGAGAGAGAGAGAGAGAGAGAGAGAGAGAGAGAGAGAGAGAGAGAGACAGAGACAGAGAGAGACACAGAGAGAAAAAGGGAGAGAGAGCGGGGAGAGAGAGAGAGAGAGAGAGAGAGAGGGAGAGAGAGAGAGAGAGAGAGAGAGACAGAGAAGGCAAGAGAGAGAGAGAGAGGGGGGGAGAGAGAGAGGGAGAGAAGAGAGAGGGACAAAGACAGAGCGAGAGAGAGGGAGAGAAGAGA
>NC_137908.1:2462604-2482604 GCF_963457725.1 Sprattus sprattus | reverse complement strand
ACGAGAGGAAAAAAAACAGGCGGGCAGACCTGCTTTTTTGAAAGCCTAGAAGACAGTGTGTTTGTGGACAGACTGAGAAAACTCCACTATGCATGTGCACACACACATACACACACGCACACACATTGTCTTACACATACACACACACACACACACACACACACACTAACCCACATGGACTTACACATACACACACACTCACGCACATGGACTCACACATACACACACACACACACATACTGTACACACACACACACACACACTCACGCACATGGACTCACACATACATGCCCCTTGGAAAACCTAGGACAAAGTCTGTGTTAAGCCAGAGTGCCTATATTATATTTAATCATAGACAACACATAGCCCAATTCAATACAAAAAAAAATATCTAAATTAAATTAATCGCATATATGAATTTGGGTTTATAAATCAGATTTGCCATTGACGTTCAGTGACAAACTAGTATTGGCAGTGTGATGTTCGCCACAGATATGTCAGATACTTCAATGAACTTTATTTAACGAATAAATCTTTTTTTTCTTTATTCCTGATTAACCCATTTCATGGTCTGTCATAAACTAGCGAACTAATTACCTAAGGTAACGTCAGGTCAACCTTAAACCAAGAACTGATGAACTTGACAACGTTTGTCACAAAAAACGCTGGGCCTTAAAACTGCTCAAATGCAAAAAAAAAAAAAAGATATAGTATAGTTGAATATCAGTTTATTCAGTTAGAATATTTTTTCAAATTATCTTTCAGTATTTCTCGTTTCTGAAGATCTGGAATTCTCTAGAAACAACGTGACGAATACAAATAATCCAAGACGAGGCAGTAGATTTAACATTCAACTACCAATACAGCCCAACTGATTCCACATCAAAGCCGCGCAGTGAGAGAAATACGAAATATTAACGCATTGAAGACTGCCCACTATTTTCTACAGGTCACAATTCAAATCCATCCAATGTAGCCGGTCACATATGGGGTCATGGGGTATCATTAATCTGCGGTACCAAATACCTAATTTATCTTAATTAACGCGTTCTCTTTTGGCAACCCTAATTATTATTTTAATTTTTTTTGTGGCACCCAATCAATAGTTCACCTCAAAGCACCATATTACACCTACTTGCCAAATGATTTGTACCAGAGCATGCACTGACAGAATTTCCCATGAAATGAAATGAAGTGAAAAAAGGTTATAGATTTGAATATGATATTATACTCAGATATGAAAATGCAAAAAAAGAGAGGAACATTTCTGTCACCAGTTGTAAAACTAAACTAAACTTAACCATTAATCACTTCAGAAATCGCTGATATTGATAAAAAGCGATGCTGCGTGTTTATTGGGCTATATTTAACTATTCATGAAAATTCCGTTTTCATCATCAATGATGACAGGTAACCCCAAGACTGCCAGGAATTGGCAACCCCCCCTCCGCATTTTTTTCTACAGGAAGAATCTGTCGATACGTCTTTCGTCTATATAAGCAACAGTCAGTGAAGTCAGACTTCAAGCAGCATATTCAGAATCATCAAGGAAAAATAAGACATCTTCAGCAAGTCATTTTTAAGACGAGACAGACAAAGCTACAATGTTCACCACAAACCTCATCCTGGGCTCTCTTCTTCTGTTGGTGCTCTGTCGTTCTGCTGTCACTAGGAAGGTGGACTGCAAGGAGCGATGCTGTCTTTTTGTGGAGAACGTCCCGGGGAAATTAAAGAACCTCCGTGTCTTATTTCAAGACATCAAGGGTTATTATGTAAGTAATTCCCTTCCGAGAGAGACTTAATACAGACAGTATTTTGCACCTGTTGCGAAGACATTTCTGAAAGCGCAACACGTGAATGCTTCGGTGGCTTGTTGTATGAATGTGCAAATATCAAAGATCGTTTCAATGTTCTTTTCAGGAAGACAATGATGATCTGGACTCGGTGTTACTGGATGACGGAGTGTTCCAGAACTTCAAGGTGAGTGGTAGTTTTAGAAACGGCAACCTCGTTGTTTCTCGTTTTCAGTCCAATCATTGTTTTTGTGGTATCGGTGAATACGGCACGCGTTGTCTCCTTTGAACGCGTCGTCTCCAGTGCTGAAGTTGAAAAGGATTGTGTAGGCTCGTGTGAACAGGAGAAACTGGGGGTTGTAAACGCTCATCATTCTCTCTCTGCAGAGCCGATATGGATGCCACGCTGTCAACGATGTCTTGCGATTCTACCGGGACACCGTTCTGCCAGCTGCGATGAATGACACTCTGAAAAATGAACAGTTCAAATTATCGATCGACTCGATTGGACAGACTTTCAAAACTCTAATGCGAGACATACTGTCCTGCGTAAGTAGTTTGGATTTAATCATACATCAAACCATTAATAGTCGTTGCTATGTGACTTTAATGTAGACTACATACCAGTGAAAATACATAAACTGATGATCTTTATTTACAATCTGTCAGGCTCATCAATAAGGCACTTGTCATCAAACCATTCATAAAAAAATAGAATATAGCCTATTTGGCTCATCACAACAAGTGTCTCAGAGGAAACTATTTGACTTTCTGGACAATTATTTTGTAATAGCTCTTAACGATAATACATGCCTCTACAAATAATTGATACATTTCAAAACACTGCAGTTTAAAGAAATTATATTTTCATATCAACATATCATTCTTTATGCCTGTGCCAGACTGAAACATCAAGCAGTCATTTGGGAACTGAAAAGCAGGTTATGCGCTGAATGACAGACGTCAGTGTGTGTGTGTGTGTGTGTGTGTGTGTGTGTGTGTGTAGTCATTCAGGCTGGGTTGTGTGAGGACTGATACTCCAGGGATTATTAGGCATTGAACGGATGAACAACTCGACGATCTGACAGAAAGAGATCAAAACTGATATTTTTCTTTTTTCTTTTATCTTGAACAGAGAAACTACTTTTCTTGCGTGGAGCCATTTGACATCAAAAACATTGTGAATTCTTATAATGGGGTAAGAAATATATACCACACGAAAAGCTATTCAAGAATTGTGATGGGTTCACTCATATTATCAGTTATGGTATTTCCAGTCGTTTTAATGAAAATGCTCTTCTTCTTTGTAGATGGAGGAGAGTAAAGGCATGTACAAGGCCATGGGTGAGCTGGATGTACTGTTTAACTACATCGAAGAGTATCTGGCGTCAAAGAGACGGAAGCATTGATGGGGATGGTCTGAACTAACCTTTGACCAGTGGAAGTCTTGAAGGACATAACGAATAGACTCACACCAGGAACTCCACACTAACAGCTGGGTGGTCTGCTATTTCGTTTCTGGGGACACGGATTAAGTGTGTGTGTGTGTGTGTGTGTGTGTGTGTGTGTGTGTGTGTTAATTTATTTCTGTTAAACAAAAGTGAAGCTGTAATTGTCATATTGACCTCTGCATTGATGCTGCATCAACCTGGCCTGTTACTTGAAAGTCAACACATTGTTATATACTGGGACCAGAGAAACGTTGCCACGGTAACCCTACACCAGTGTAATAATTGCATAATATTATTTAATTTAATTTAATTTAATTTAATTTAATTTAAGAATTTAATGAAACCGAACTGCCTCTGTATTTATATTTGTACCGAATTCATCTCAAAATAAATTATATTTATGCTAACATTTGTTCAGGTTTGTTTTATGTGTTAAAAGTAAGAGTGAGAAAAGACAGCTAGAAAAAAAAACAGCAAAGAAAAGCAGGAAAAGTCTCCGTCCTTCTCTCTCTCACACACACTCACACACACACACACACACACACACACACACACACACACACACACACACACACACACACCGTGCTTAGGATCTTTGGTCACCCAGGACATCTCCAAAACCCCTGGGGAGGAGCTATTTCAAGGGGGTGTGGCCAAACCTCACGACTGGCGAATACTGACATAAATACATGGCCTAAATACAAACACAACAAGCACACTTACAAGCACACCAACCATCTGAAATGTACAGTAAAGGCAACCAGACCCATGCAATATTGTACTTGTGAAGAGAAACCACAGCCAATCTTCATAGTCACGGTATGAAATGCTGGGAGGACGACATTTGTTGAGCTTTTTCTGCTCCGTCATGGCTCTTGCAGAAAAGTTGACAGACACAGCGCTTTTTGCCTTCACTGTCAAGAAGGGGGCCAACCAACAGCTCTTGTGGTTGACTAAGCTGTGAAACCACAGGAGTCTGCAGGAAAGCTCGACAAGGTTATACACATTTCTGCTCAAGTCTTCAGTTAAACTGAGTCTTTTGTTTTTTACCCAACACACCCAGATCTCGTCGTTACACCTGCAGCCTGCAGCTGCCTGCCACAGGGTACTCACTCATACAATGTACTCACTCATACAGTGTACTCACTCATACAGTGTACTCACTCATACAGGGTACTCACTCATACAGGGTACTCACTCATACAGGGTACTCACTCAGGGGTTCTCAAACGTTTCACCGTGAGTACCACCTCAGAAAATATTTGGCTGTCAAAGTACCACCATTGTTACTATCATTCACCTTCATGCATTAGGAACTAAGTGTTATTACCTCACTGTAATGCCTGATCAGGAGAATAAGCATGGCTCAGATAAATGACACACTTAAATCATAGGGATCAAGTTGTTTTAAATGATTTTTTATATTAATGATTAATATCCTAGTCATAAAAAATGGGAAAACTGTCTGAGTACCACCAAAAGGGAGCCGCGTACCACCAGTGGTACACGTACCACAGTTTGAGAACCACTGTACTAACTCATACAGGGTACTCAAAGTCAAAGTAGCGTTATTGTCAATTACTTTATGTCAAGACATACAAAGTAATCGAAAGAACGTTTCCCACTCTCCCCACGGTGAAACATATAAAGTGCACAGGCACAACAGACAAACATTTCATAGTACTAAGTAGACAAGTATACAGACAAGACATTACATAACACTAAGTAGTATGTACTCACTCATTCATGTACTCACTCATTCATGTACTTGCTTCACACTCCTGTGACTACCTGGCATGCTGCCACCTGAGTGTGATGCAAAATCATTCATGCAGTTTGTTTTCCCATGATGTACACACACACACACACACACACACACACACACACACACACACACACACACACACACACACACACACACACACCCAACATCTGCACAGGGAAATTTAGCCAAGGTAAATAAAAAAAAATAAAAAAAGGGGTTACAATGTTCTGGACAGCAATGTGCAATCAAATCAGAAATCTTGAGTCTGACAACGTGTCATCCTCAACAACCCCCACATCAAAAGCTGCAGCAGAATTAGGATGCTGATGTGGTTGACGATGAATTGAACCTGTTTCCGCGCAGAGAACCGGATACATGACACGTGAGTGAAAAGAACAAAGATGTCTTCTTGCACTACAGAGACCTACACCACACACCCGCCGCTTCCTCCTGTCCGAGCAATCTCACCGCAGAGGAGACTTCCACACACACACACACTCACCCCTCACCCTCACCCGTTCTAGAGCAATCTCACCGCAGAGGAGACTTCCACCCCTCACCCCCCACCCTCACCCCCCACCCTCACCCGCTCTAGAGCAATCTCACCGCAGAGGAGACTTCCACACACACACCCCCACCCTCACCCCTCACCCTCACCCGTTCTAGAGCAATCTCACCTCAGAGGAGACTTCCACACACACACCCCCACCCTCACCCCTCACCCCTCACCCTCACCCGTTCTAGAGCAATCTCACCTCAGAGGAGACTTCCACACACACACCCCCACCCTCACCCCTTACCCCCACCCGCTCTAGAGCAATCTCACCGCAGAGGTGAGACACACACACACACACACACACACACACACACACAGCAGAGCACCTTCCAGAGGAGTCACCTACTAGTGCTCTACAAGTGTATTTCTTCAGATTAGGAGTGAGACAGAGGTATGCTGGAGACAGAGGTATTCACAGGTATGCTGGAGACAGGTATTCACAGGTAGGAGTGAGACAGAGGTATTCACAGGTATGCTGGAGACAGGTATTCACAGGTAGGAGTGAGACAGAGGTATTCACAGGTAGGAGTGAGACAGAGGTATTCACAGGTAGGAGTGAGACAGAGGTATTCACAGGTAGGAGTGAGACAGAGGTATTCACAGGTAGGAGTGAGACAGAGGTATTCACAGGTAGGAGTGAGACAGAGGTATTCACAGGTATGCTGGAGACAGGTATTCACAGGTAGGAGTGAGACAGAGGTATTCACAGGTAGGAGTGAGACAGAGGTATTCACAGGTAGGAGTGAGACAGAGGTATTCACAGGTAGGAGTGAGACAGAGGTATTCACAGGTAGGAGTGAGACAGAGGTATTCACAGGTAGGAGTGAGACAGAGGTATTCACAGGTAGGAGTGAGACAGAGGTATTCACAGGTAGGAGTGAGACAGAGGTATTCACAGGTAGGAGTGAGACAGAGGTATTCACAGGTAGGAGTGAGACAGAGGTATTCACAGGTATGCTGGAGACAGGTATTCACAGGTAGGAGTGAGACAGAGGTATTCACAGGTAGGAGTGAGACAGAGGTATTCACAGGTAGGAGTGAGACAGAGGTATTCACAGGTAGGAGTGAGACAGAGGTATTCACAGGTAGGAGTGAGACAGAGGTATTCACAGGTAGGAGTGAGACAGAGGTATTCACAGGTAGGAGTGAGACAGAGGTATTCACAGGTAGGAGTGAGACAGAGGTATTCACAGGTATGCTGGACTAGCTGGACTGCTAGACTGAAATGTAAGCACTCTGCAACTGTAAAATGAAAGGCATTCTTTGTTTGTTTGAGAGTCACCCAGGAAATGGCATAATGTCATGCTAAAATCATGATCATCATGGTGATTTAAGCATGTGTGAGCAGAATCATCAGGGTGATTTAAGCATGTGTTAGCAGTATCAGGGTGATTTAAGCATGTGTTAGCAGAATCATCAGGGTGATTTAAGCATGTGTGAGCAGTATCAGGGTGATTTAAGCATGTGTTAGCAGAATCAGGGTGATTTAAGCATGTGTGAGCAGTATCAGGGTGATTTAAGCATGTGTTAGCAGAATCAGGGTGATTTAAGCATGTGTGAGCAGAATCAGGGTGATTTAAGCATGTGTTAGCAGAATCAGGGTGATTTAAGCATGTGTGAGCAGAATCAGGGTGATTTAAGCATGTGTTAGCAGTATCAGGGTGATTTAAGCATGTGTTAGCAGTATCAGGGTGATTTAAGCATGTGTTAGCAGAATCATCAGGGTGATTTAAGCATGTGTGAGCAGTATCAGGGTGATTTAAGCATGTGTTAGCAGAATCAGGGTGATTTAAGCATGTGTGAGCAGTATCAGGGTGATTTAAGCATGTGTTAGCAGAATCAGGGTGATTTAAGCATGTGTGAGCAGAATCAGGGTGATTTAAGCATGTGTTAGCAGAATCAGGGTGATTTAAGCATGTGTGAGCAGAATCAGGGTGATTTAAGCATGTGTTAGCAGTATCAGGGTGATTTAAGCATGTGTTAGCAGTATCAGGGTGATTTAAGCATGTGTTAGCAGTATCAGGGTGATTTAAGCATGTGTTAGCAGTATCAGGGTGATTTAAGCATGTGTTAGCAGTATCAGGGTGATTTAAGCATGTGTTAGCAGTATCAGGGTGATTTAAGCATGTGTTAGCAGAATCAGGGTGATTTAAGCATGTGTGAGCAGAATCAGGGTGATTTAAGCATGTGTTAGCAGAATCAGGGTGATTTAAGCATGTGTGAGCAGAATCAGGGTGATTTAAGCATGTGTTAGCAGTATCAGGGTGATTTAAGCATGTGTTAGCAGAATCATCAGGGTGATTTAAGCATGTGTTAGCAGAATCATCAGGGTGATTTAAGCATGTGTGAGCAGTATCAGGGTGATTTAAGCATGTGTTAGCAGAATCAGGGTGATTTAAGCATGTGTGAGCAGTATCAGGGTGATTTAAGCATGTGTTAGCAGAATCAGGGTGATTTAAGCATGTGTGAGCAGAATCAGGGTGATTTAAGCATGTGTTAGCAGAATCAGGGTGATTTAAGCATGTGTGAGCAGAATCAGGGTGATTTAAGCATGTGTTAGCAGTATCAGGGTGATTTAAGCATGTGTTAGCAGTATCAGGGTGATTTAAGCATGTGTTAGCAGTATCAGGGTGATTTAAGCATGTGTTAGCAGTATCAGGGTGATTTAAGCATGTGTTAGCAGTATCAGGGTGATTTAAGCATGTGTTAGCAGTATCAGGGTGATTTAAGCATGTGTTAGCAGTATCAGGGTGATTTAAGCATGTGTAAGCAGAATCATCAGGGAGATTGTGTGAGCAGATTCTGCAGCGTTATCTGTACATTGGCCTCCAGCCAGACTTCACGCAGGCACGCACTGCATAGTCATCTGACACACTGAACTCAGACTGAATCAGCATGCAGATCTGGGTTGTGTGTCTTGATAGATTAGGTTAACGCATCACACACCTCTCTGCAGAGAGATAGAGAAAGATGGAGCACTGTGACAGTCCAACACTTGGCCCACTGACCCCCCCCCCCCTTACTCAGCACTCCCTGTGCAAGTAGTTGGTTTGATGTTTTTTTTTTTTTTCACACCTGTATGGTGTTTAAATTCAGGATTTTTTAGGATTTGTTGACAAAATGTTCGTCCGCATGTTGGAGTTGCAGGACTCGTCTGTATGTTGGAAATGGACTTGTATGGAGTGGTGGAGCTCATCTGTATGTTGGAGTTGCACATGCGTGTGTGTGTGTGTGTGTGTGTGTGTGTGTGTGTGTGTGTGTGTGTGTGTGTGTGTGGTGCTGGGGCATCTCACTTGAGCTTCCCTTTTCTCTAGAGCAACTTTTTTTTTCGCAGGATGCACTTTCTCTTACAAAAGCTGGCCATGTCACTCACCCATGCAGGGCGTATTTCACTAAAACAGTCTCAGCTTCAGTTTCATTTTGAATGCTTTTTGCTGACACAGGGGGCCGTCCATTTAAAGCAGAGATTAGTAATACTAAAACCTGCTACGTTCGTGACAGTACATTCCCAGACTAACCATGCTAAAAGTTATAATAGTCATAATTAAGTTTAATAGTCCCATGAACATGCATGTTACATGGACACAAACAATTTAACCTCAATAATGAATTAATTAGTTAGATCCTCACGTTTAGAGTGTCCATCAGCTTTAAAGGATGATGATAAATACATTTAACCATGGGGTTGCACATGCACACTTGTGTGGCCAGTTTTATTCCTAATGCTAGTCACACTGTCCAGTTTTATTCCTAATGCTAGTCACACTGTCCAGTTATATTCCTAATGCTAGTCACACTGTCCAGTTTTATTCCTAATGCTAGTCACACTGTCCAGTTATATTCCTAATGCTAGTCACACTGTCCAGTTATATTCCTAATGCTAGTCACACTGTCCAGTTACATTCCTAATGCTAGTCAAACTGGCAAAGTCAAGACAAAAAGCTGTCTGCAGACCTTCACACGTTTGAATTATAGGTAGACACCATACTGTTCCCTTTCCTTACACGCCCCACCTTACACCTTGAACCAGACCCCCAGACACACTAGTTATGTTAAGTTGTGTATTCCACCTTCCTATAACTCAAATGTAACCTGTATACCAGATGAAGAACAACATATACTGTACCAACCGCTACGTGTGGTGAGGGAACAGAGCAAGGAGTGATGCTGGGAAATTGAAGAATCTTCGCCACCTTTGAAAACAAGGCCAACACAGAAGAGACACTACACTATGGACCATATCTCCTCATCACCTATGAAAACAAGGCCAACACAGAAGAGACACTTCACTATGGACCATATCTCCTCATCACCTATGAAAACAAGGCCAACACAGAAGAGACACTTCACTATGGACCATATCTCCTCATCACCTATGAAAACAAGGCCAACACAGAAGAGACACTTCACTATGGACCATATCTCCTCATCACCTATGAAAACAAGGCCAACACAGAAGAGACACTTCACTATGGACCATATCTCCTCATCACCTATGAAAACAGGGCCAACACAGAAGAGACACTTCACTATGGACCATATCTCCTCATCACCTATGAAAACAAGGCCAACACAGAAGAGAGACTACACCTTGGACCATATCTCCTCATCACCTTTTCTTCTCTTTCTCAGTCGTAGCGTGCGCGCTCCAGGCCTGTTGCATAGAATACGCAGAATAAAACGACCCACCCTACCCATACAGTGAAAACCCAGATCACCCTGTACTTTGTGGCGACAAGAGAGCAGAGAGTTCTCTAGAAATGACTTTTAGGCAGATAAGACACAGAAAGTGTGTTCCAGCTTACACACATGACTCATCCCCTCACAGAACAGAGGCCGAGGAGGGCAGAGGCACCACCCCAGAGACACGGTTCACACACACACACACCTCACACACACACACACACACACACACACACACACACACACACACACACACACACACACACACACAACACACAAACACACAAACACACAAACACACAAACACACACACACACACACACACACACACACACACACACACACACACACACACACACACACACACACACACACACACACACAAACACACACACACACACACACACACACAAGCGCGGAGACACTGTTCACACCTCACACACACACACATCCCAACTCAGATACACGGCCCACACCTCAGAAACACAAACATCCCAACGCAGAGACACGGCTCACACCTCACACACACACACACACACACACAAGCTTGGAGACACGGCTCACACCTCTGACCCAGAAACACCCAAACTCAGAGGCACGGTTAACACCTCAGAGACACAAACATCCCAACTCAGGCTTTTTTTTATCCCGTTTACACAGAGCCATGTCAAGAAAAACTGCTGAACGACTTCTCTACCACCTGAAATCACTGTTACCACAGCACCCAAACAAGACTAGTAAGAATCGGGCAGTTCGCCAGAGCCCTAGATTGTGTTAAGTTACCGTTTTGAAACTTCCGTCTATAATACGTCAGAATTGCTCAAATAGGCTATTGCTGACACTTTCAAAAACCGTTTTATAACAATGGTCTGATGCAAAAGGATTGAACAGTGATAGTTTAAAGCTTCTTTCATGTTGTTGCTGCTATGAAGTGACCCAACAGGGTTTACGTGGGACAATTGTCCACACAAACATGGAACAACTTCTCTACCACATGAAATCACTGTTACCACAGCACCCAAACAGGACTAGTAAGAATCGGGCAGTTCGCCAGAACCCTAGATTGTGTTAAGTTACCGTTTTGAAACTTCCGTCTATAATACGTCAGAATTGCTCAAATAGGCTATTGCTGACACTTTCAAAAACCGTTTTATAACAATGGTCTGATGCAAAAAGATTGAACAGTGATAGTTTAAAGCTTCTTTCATGTTGTTGCTGCTATGAAGTGACCCAACAGGGTTTACGTGGGACAATTGTCCACACAAACATGGAACAACTTCTCTACCACATGAAATCACTGTTACCACAGCACCCAAACAGGACTAGTAAGAATCGCACAGTTTGCTCATATAGGCTATTGCTGACACTTTTTAAACCCGGTAGTTAACAACGGTCTGATGCAAAAAGATTTTACAGTGATAGATTAAAGTGTGGCTTGTTAATGTCATCCCTTTTCTAACCAGCTTCTTTCATGTTGTTGCTGTTATGAAGTAACCAAACGAGGTTCACGCGGGGCAATGACGTCATCGGGTTATAAAAGTGTGCGGATCAGGTGTCCACACAAACATGGATCGGCTGGCGTGGACCGGAATTCACACCTCACAGACACACACACACACCCCCACTTAGAGACACGACACACACCCCACCTAAGCTGGTAATGGACTCACCCGTCCTAGGTTTCGTGAGGACATCGGCATTGCTGTGATAGACAGAAAATGCATCACATTGCATCACTACAAAATGACCACTACATAGGCTAGGTGCACGAAATACTCAGTGTGGGCTGTTTGTTTCCTGTTTAGACAGGTGTGTTTGAACCTGCCACTATTCTGAATTTAATTAGTGTCTACACGTCCTTCTTTATCGTAACGCTGATTCACTAGGTGCAACACCTAACCAAGTCCGAGTAGACGCTAAGTACATTCAGAATAGCGGCAGGTTCAAATACACCTGGCTAAACAGGAAACAAACAGCCCACACTGAGTATTTCGTGCACCTAGCCCATTGCATTGAGAATGTTATACGGTCACAATAAAGGAACAGCAGCTGCACTGAACTGAATGTTACTGATGTGGTGAACAGTGCTTTATATCTTATACCTGACACAATACCCATTGAAAGCACACACACACACACATGACCAATCAGGGGCCTGTATCTGGCCTGGGGTCACTATGCAACGCCAATGGGAACTGTGCAGTATCTTACCTTTGACCAATGGGAACTCTGCAGTATCCTACCTTTGACCAATGGGAACTGTGCAGTATCTTACCTTTGACCAATGGGAACTGTGCAGTATCCTACCTTTGACCAATGGGAACTGTGCAGTAGCCTTCCTTTGACCAATGGGAACTGTGCAGTATCTTACCTTTGACCAATGGGAACTGTGCAGTATCTTACCTTTGACCAATGGGAACTGTGCACTATCTTACCTTTGACCAATAGGAACTGTGCAGTATCCTACCTTTGACCAATGGGAACTGTGCAGTATCTTACCTTTGACCAATGGGAACTCTGCAGTATCCTACCTTTGACCAATGGGAACTCTGCAGTATCCTACCTTTGACCAATGGGAACTGCGTAAGACATTCCCTCTGGCCAATGGGAAAAGTGAAAAGTGCTGTATCCTATCTTTGGCCAATGTGAGCTGTGCAAGTCCTTCCTCTGGCCTGTGTCATGTCATGTCGATGTCATTTACTAAAGAGAATGCTATGAACTCTCAGATAGAGTTCTATGCTATAATACTCAATGCAGATAGAGTTCTATGCTATAATACTCAATGGAGATAGAGCTCTATGCTATAATACTCAATGCAGATAGAGCTCTATGCTATAATACTTAATGCAGATAGAGCTCTATGCTATAATACTCAACGCAGATAGAGCTCTATGCTATAATACTCAATGGAGATAGAGCTCTATGCTATCATACTCAATGCAGATAGAGCTCTATGCTATAATACTCAACGCAGATAGAGCTCTATGCTATAATACTCATTGCAGATAGAGCTCTATGCTATAATACTCAATGGAGATAGAGCTCTATGCTATCATACTCAATGCAGATAGAGTTCTATGCTATAATACTCAATGCAGATAGAGCTCTATGCTATAATACTCAACGCAGATAGAGCTCTATGCTATAATACTCAATGGAGATAGAGCTCTATGCTATAATACTCAACGCAGATAGAGCTCTATGCTATAATACTCAATGGAGATAGAGCTCTATGCTATAATACTCAACGCAGATAGAGCTCTATGCTATAATACTCAATGGAGATAGAGCTCTATGCTATAATACTCAATGCAGATAGAGCTTGTCTGCCTGTAATACTAAACAAATCTGATGGAACCGCATATTGATGTTTTCCTGGCCTGATTGGTTGTTGCATGCTGGTTCTCATGTGAGCATAGAAATGCTCATATAGGGGACTGATGGAACTGGAAATATTGCTATTCTGTTGTTGTAAGACATTAACTCCTTATTTTGTATCTGCAACTCATTTTGGATGTGTACTCTGTCTGTCTCACTGAGACCTGGACCAATGGCACGTGACCGCCCCGCCCCCCCCCATATAGCCTCTTACCTGCTAAAACCCTTTGTACCCTGGTATCACCCCCCTCCCCCCATAGGTGAACCCCTCACCACACTGTCTCCCCCTTTCTCTCACCTAAAGGCTGTGGTCATCCCCTCCCCTATTGTATTCTACCTGACTGAAATAACTGCCAACACATTCTACCATCAGGTAGGCCTTTCTCTAAGCACCAGCTGAGAGGGGGTCTACATGCCGAAATAAACGACAGAAACCTGACTTCAACTCTCCGGTCCCTTCTTCAACTTTAGCTGCTCATACAAAATAAGAAGTTAATGCCTTACAACAACAGAATAGCAATATTTCCAGTTCCATCAAATCAGTATCCCAGTGGGGAAACATTGTCTATGGAATTTAGGTGGAAATTACAAACTCAGAATTCCTGTTGCTTTAGTCATGTCTTTGCGTCACACAGTTTGAGTAAAAGTTTGGGGCAGACTGATTGAATGGCGAGGACAAAACCACAGCATGACGCCAGAGGAATGCCAGTTCTGCATTGAAGTTCCTGTTACGTGGATAGTGCCTAGAAGTGAACCTACGTTTTAACGCTAAAAGTCTGGCAGGGCAGGGAGAGTTCAACGCAACAGCTTTCTGTTATGGGTTGTTATATGTTAACAGGTTACCTCCTTTCTCAATTTATTTTTAAATAATAATAATAAAAAAACATTTGCCTAACATGTCCGCTAGTACACCAACCAGGGCTAATATCTAGTTTCATCATCACTGAGCATTGCTTTATTTTAAACTCCAGCTCACACACCCCCACACACACACACACACACTCATTTAGCAAGACGTGCTAGTCTGCACCTCCATCCCAGCTGTCCCTAAATGAATCAGACAGCAGATGAATGAAACCTACGAGACACGCTTGGGTCTACTCTCACAGTTGAAGGGGGGCAGCCCCCCCCATCCAAACCACCTGAGCACAGAACGATGAATAAGCATTTACCAAACAGATCACAGATGACTCAGTGTTTACCGTCTACCCTCTACGACCTGTGGAGGAACAGACCTCTGATGGTCCCTAGACCCTCACATTTACATTAATCTACTCATTCCACACAGTTTTGCCCACTTATAGCATTTACGTGTGTGTGTGTGTGTGTGTGTGGTGTGTTTATGCGTGCGTGCGTGCGTGCGTGTGTGCGTGATTGTACGTGCATGCGTGTGTGTGTGTGTGCATGGTTCCCCACAGTTTTGCCGACTTATAGCATTTACGTGTGTGTGTGTGTGTGGTGTGTTTATGCGTGCGTGCGTGTGATTGTGCGTGCGTGTGCATGGTTCCCGACAGTTTTGCCGACTTATAGCATTTACGTGTGTGTGTGTGTGTGTGTGTGTGTGTGTGTGTGTGTGTGTGTGTGTGCATATATGGTTCACCTGAGCTTAGGGATAATGAAAGCAGCCCCTGTTGTGAGATGATGATGGTGCGGTCATGGGGCGCCTCTGTTTCCAGCTCATGAGGCCGACCACAGGTGCAGCGCTCACACACTCACTCACTCACTCACACACTCACTCACTCACACACACACACACACACACACTCCCTCACTCACTCACACGGGAAAAGCCTCCTGACAAACACAGCAGCCGTGCGCAGGGCTCACCAGGACGTGTGTGTGTGTGTGTGTGTGTGTGTGTGTGTGTGTGTGTGTGTGTGTGTGTGATGGACCCCGTGGGGAAAGCACCTGTTTCATCAGAAGAAAGTCACCATTCATTCACAGACAACAGATTCTTTTAGTTTTTTTTTTTTTTTTTTAATCCAAAGTTGAAGCAGAATGAGACATACATACAAACATACGTACAGCAGTTGGACACACACACACACACACACACACACACACACACACACACACACAGAGAAAAAAAAACCTTGACTCTCCATTTTACAGGACTGGAGACATGCGACATATTCGGACACGGCCACTGCTTTAACCGCAGAGGAAAAAAAAGAAGAAGAAAAAAAAAAAAGAGAGACTAATTTAAAACATCTCCGAAAGAAACAACGGTAGTGTCCAGTTTAGCCTGGTCAACCCACAGAAGGACTAGAAACACTGGATTATAATTCTGCTGATATGAATGACAGACGTAAACACAGCCTGCGAACTTCAAACAGTACTTCTCAACAACCCTTTTCATCCAATCAGTCAACATTTCGACACACTGCCACGCCCCCCCCCCCCCCCCCCCCCCGCCCCCCAAAAGAGCCCATAATGCATAGCGTGTACGCAGTACTGGTGTCATTTCCCAATCGAAGCTGGCAGGTGCTCGAGTGGTCTGAGGGCAGATCAGGCACGGATTCGTTCGAGACGCGAGCGCCCCGCCAGACACACTCCTTCCTGTCTAGACAGCCCCTGGGGTCAAAGGTCAAATACTGAAGGCGAGGCTGACACACACACACACAGGTGTTTTCACTTCATATTAAACACTGAAGGAGGTGAGGGGTACCAGGAGTGTGACGTCTGGGGGGGGGGGGGGGGGTTCCAGCGGAACACCTCCCGTACACACCCTACTCTCCCACTTTGGATCTTATCCGTGTTTCAAGCGTCTAAACACGACTGGAGAACAAAATCACAAATGCATAGCACTGACACAGGACGTGCCGAGGTACATCATCATCATCACGAGGACTTGGGGTATGAAAGATAGATATCTCTATATGTAATAAAATATAGTCACCACTGAAGAATCACCCATCTGGAGAGAGGACAGAGAGCACTTGAACAAAGCATTATATTATTGACTACAACAAACATGTACCAGAGAACACCATGTCCCAGAAGGCATCAGACTACAACATGTACCAGAGAACACCATGTCCCAGAAGGCATCAGACTACAACATGTACCAGAGAACACCATGTCCCAGAAGGCATCAGACACTGAAACGGGCGTGGCCCAGATCTGGCCCACAGGCGGGTCATCTGTGGAGTGAACGAGGAGGATCGTCAACACCCGTCTGACACCGCCAGTACACAGGAACGAGGGGGGGGGGGGGGGGGGGTGCTCACCACAACAACCAATAGGAAGAGAGGAGGGGGGTGCTTGAGGGCTTCACATTAAACCCAGTCTGAGAGTGCGTCTACATTCCATGGGTCGTCTTAATAAAAATACATTTTCCTAGATCTGCAAGTTAGTGACAGTAGCAATCTGATATATTTAGCCCCCCCCCCCCCCCCCCCCCCCCCCAAACACAATCATACAAGTGCATGGACAGACTCACAAAGTATTTCAGTATGGCAAAGGAGCGCATAGGTTTTCAGCGAGGGAGGGGGGGCAGGGATCAAGGGGTCTTGGCTTTGTGCATTTGCAGTTGGAGCAGGCCACCTCTACCCCCCCTACCACCCCCCCCCCACCCCCACCTAACTGCCTAATGCAACAGGGGCCCCAAACCCAATGAGATCATGCTACCATGGTGCGTTACCGCGTCTGTCTGTCTGTCTGTCTGTCTGTCTGTCTGTCTGTCTGTCTGTCTGTCTGTCTGTCTGTCTGTCTGTCTGTCTGTCTGTCTGTCTGTCTGTCTGTCTGTCTGTCTGTCTGTCTGTCTGTCACAACCCTTACAACAAAGAAATTGATAAAATGTGGAAAAGCGGACTCTAAAAACACAAAGCAAATGAAGGCTGCTGCGTGGGTTTCTCCCTCGCTCCTGATCCTTTGCCTTTACCTTTACCCAGAATTCAGCAGGATGCAGGAAGTGAACACTCACGCCTTCCCAGAGTGCCACAGTGGCTGATCAGTTAGAATAGTGAAGCTATAAAAAGAAATGCATTTTTTTTTTTTAAATGAAAGAAAGAAAAGAAAGAAAAAAAATAAACATTCGTCGGGAAAAACTTCATATCCTGGCATTTTCATAAAACTCATGCAGTCTGTTGCCCAGGATATAGTTGAGTTATTGCTTCCTTTTCTTAAAAGATTTCCATATACGTACGTATGCATAGTGTGTGTGTTTTTGTGTGTGTGTGTGTGTGTGTGTGTGTGTGTGTGTGGGCGCGCATATCCTTCTTCTATAGAATAAAGCTAAGTGTGTATACGTGTGAGTGTGTGTGTGTGTGTGTGTGTGCATGCATGTCCTCTTCTTTAGAGCGTGTGTTTCAGCCTGAGCGACTGCAGGTAGGTGTGTGTGTGTGTGTGTGTGTGTGTGTGTTCTTCAGAGCGCAGGGGTCTGTGTGTCGGGGTCTGTATTCTCTGTGCAGGTGGCTGCGGTGTTGATCTTCTTCCTCCTCTTCATCAGCAGAGGGTTTGTGGATTCCTTGATGGTCTTGATCTTGATCTGGTCGTAATCCACACGCATAGTGGCCAAGGCACTCGTCATCTCCTCCTAAACACACACACACACACACACACACGGGAGGATGTTACTGGTAATCAAAAGATAATCAAAAAAGAAAGGAAGGAGAGAGATATGTATGTATGTGCGTGTGTGTGTGTGTGTGTGTGTGTGGGGGGGGGGGGGGTTACTCAAGAGACAGAGGAGTGAAAGGGTGTGTGTGTGTGTGTGTGTGTGTGTGTGTGTTACTCATGGAGGGTGGCGGATGTGCACGGACAGACAGAGAGCAAAGTATGATCTAAGCCATCACGGCCCGCTGCGTCAACCAGACCTGATCACCACACTGACCCCAACCCTTGACCTCCACCTTGTGACCCTAACCCTCCACCTTGACCTCCACCTTGTGACCCCAACCCTAACCCTCACCTCCACCTTGTGACCCTCACCCTAACCCTCCACCTTGTGACCCCAACCCTAACCCTCCACCTTGTGACCCTAACCCTCCACCTTGACCTCCACCTTGTGACCCCAACCCTAACCCTCACCTCCACCTTGTGACCCTCACCCTAACCCTCCACCTTGTGACCCTAACCCTCACCTCCACCTTGTGACCCTCACCCTAACCCTCACCTCCACCTTGTGACCCTAACCCTAACCCTCACCTCCACCTTGTGACCCTAACCCTAACCCTCACCTCCACCTTGTGACCCTAACCCTAACCCTCCACCTTGTGACCCTAACCCTTGACCTCCGCCTTGTGACCCTAACCCTCACCTCCACCTTGTGACCCTAACCCTAACCTTGTGACCCTAACCCTAACCCTCACCTCCACCTTGTGACCCTAACCCTCCACCTTGTGACCCTAACCCTAACCCTAACCCTTGACCTCCACCTTGTGACCCTCACCCTAACCCTCACCTCCACCTTGTGACCCTAACCCTCCACCTTGTGACCCTAACCCTCACCCTTGACCTCCACCTTGTGACCCTAACACTCACTCTTGACCTCCACCTTGTGACCCTAACACTCACTCTTGACCTCCACCTTGTGACCCTAACACTCACTCTTGACCTCCACCTTGTGACTCTAACCCTAACCCTAACCCTCCACCTTGTGACCCCAACCCTAACCCTCCACCTTGTGACCCTAACACTCACTCTTGACCTCCACCTTGTGACTCTAACCCTAACCCTAACCCTCCACCTTGTGACCCCAACCCTAACCCTCCACCTTGTGACCCTAACCCTCCACCTTGACCTCCACCTTGTGACCCCAACCCTAACCCTCACCTCCACCTTGTGACCCTCACCCTAACCCTCCACCTTGTGACCCTAACCCTCCACCTTGTGACCCTAACCCTCACCTCCACCTTGTGACCCTCACCCTAACCCTCACCTCCACCTTGTGACCCTAACCCTCACCTCCACCTTGTGACCCTAACCCTAACCCTCACCTCCACCTTGTGACCCTAACCCTAACCCTCACCTCCACCTTGTGACCCTAACCCTAACCCTTGACCTCCGCCTTGTGACCCTAACCCTCACCTCCACCTTGTGACCCTAACCCTAACCCTCCACCTTGTGACCCTAACCCTAACCCTTGACCTCCGCCTTGTGACCCTAACCCTCACCTCCACCTTGTGACCCTAACCCTAACCCTCCACCTTGTGACCCTAACCCTAACCCTCACCTCCACCTTGTGACCCTAACCCTCCACCTTGTGACCCTAACCCTAACCCTAACCCTTGACCTCCACCTTGTGACCCTCACCCTAACCCTCACCTCCACCTTGTGACCCTAACCCTCCACCTTGTGACCCTAACCCTCACCCTTGACCTCCACCTTGTGACCCTAACCCTCACCCTTGACCTCCACCTTGTGACCCTAAC
>NC_137908.1:2437604-2452604 GCF_963457725.1 Sprattus sprattus | reverse complement strand
TGTGTGTGTGTGTGTGTGTGTGTGCGCATCAGGCCTGTTAGTCTGGGGCAGTGTGTGTGTGTGTGTGCGCATCAGGGCTGTTAGTCTGGGGCAGTGTGTGTGTGTGTGTGTGTGTGTGCATCAGGCCTGTTAGTCTGGGGCAGTGTGTGTGTGTGTGTGTGTGTGTGTGTGTGTGTGTGTGTGTGTGTGTGCGCATCAGGCCTGTTAGTCTGGGGCAGTGTGTGTGTGTGTGTGTGTGTGCGCATCAGGGCTGTTAGTCTGGGGCAGTGTGTGTGTGTGTGTGTGTGTGTGCATCAGGCCTGTTAGTCTGGGGCAGTGTGTGTGTGTGTGTGTGTGTGCATCAGGGCTGTTAGTAAGGGCCGAATTATGCTCTGTTTTAGACGTAACGCGTAAGCACGTAATTTACACAAGGAACTTGCTTTAGACAAGTTTTGATTTAAGGTTCGTTTTAGACGCAGAGCCGTGTTGCAAGGCTTGTGAGCCGTGTTGTGTGTTGCAAAGCAAATTGACACCAGAACTGTAGATTTTTTTTTTAGTTAAGTAAGCCTATTTATTGCAGCAGGACAAAGGAAAAAAACTTACCGGAGCATGAACGTGTAGTGGGCGAAAGGCTTGATGTTATGAATACATGTGTTACACAAAATACAAATGTTGGCAATTCAGTACCAGTGGCGAAAAAGACAGCACATGACGCAAAAGTTCGTTTATTGACATCTTTTAATGACTGCGACAGGCTTTAAAACGATGTGTTTATGAGTTACATTATTCAAAGATGAGGTGATAAACGGCGAAAGAATCTCATCATGTTGTCAATGCTTGTAACTACAATGGTGCTGGCCACAAGGTAACGGCAGGTTACTGTTAACTTTTGTATGAGCAGAGCGGGCTCATTCTATCAAACTCGCTGGTGCAATTGATGGATTCACGTCAATATAAACTCAAAGATATCACCATGACTCACAAGTGGCGGAAAATGAATATGAAAGTACCTATTTGTTCGTGAATGACCACATTCTCTCCAAACAATCGCGGGTGAGAATGGGATATTCGCGGTAATTTGAGCGTCCTTATAAGTGTTTAAAGAGGATTTGTAAAGGAGTTCATGTCTTCGGACCTCTTCTGTTATGTTTGTTCCTAATCCACAAGAAAAGGCTTGTGAGACGGTCTACAGGGTATTCATGATTTAAAAAAATGTCTGGGTCTAAAAAAGACTGTATGCTATTAACCCGGAAACGTGAGACTCTGTGTGAAAGGCTGTGGTAGCCGGCCAATCACAGCCTTTGCGAGCTGTGTAGGGCCGTAGTGTTTTAGTCGCATAGTCAGGAATTTTGGGCGACTCACTTAAGCACGTAAGGGGGGGTATTTTACCGCGCAAGGGGGGGTTGTGTATCTTACGTGCTTACGCGTTACGTCTAAAACAGAGCATAATTCGGCCTTTAGTCTGGGGCAGTGTGTGTGTGTGTGTGCATCAGGGCTGTTAGTCTGGGGCAGTGTATACTGTGCCCACTTCGCTTTCTCTATACTACTAGGACAGATCCCGGGGGGACACACTCACACACATACAGACAGTAACACACATTTATTCATACATGCCACACACACACACACACACACACACACACACACACACACACACTTATATATATACTTATACTCATAGTCAGTTAAGGGAAGACTCCAAGGAAAGGAGCAGGAAAAGGGTCAAGCACAGCGAACCTCTTAGAAAGTCACACAGTGATGCTCAGCCTTTTTTACCAGATGACAGACACACACACACACACACACACACACACACACACACACACACAAACACACACCGCGATGCTTAGCCTTTTTAGGCGCAATTGCGAGTGAAATACTCGCACTGTAGAGCCCTGACCGGTCACCTTCCGTTCAACTCCACAAAATGAAAGTGACGTAGTTTCGCTGTACTAAAACAATAAATAAAGTGATCCTTCCTGTAAAACAGGGACCGCAGACTACCAGACAAAGGCTATGAAAATACCAGGATACTCGGAGACTTTCCACAGAAGCCAGTCAGTCATCGCTTCACATGCTTATGCCACATCATCTGTGAGGGCCTCTTCTAAAAGCACCAAATTGCCCAAGGCAGCTGATACAGCTACTGGAATGATCTGCTCGGGGATGTCAGCAGGGATCGGCTGATGACAGAGTGATGGGGACCAGATGACAGGGACAATCACAGACACACACACACACACACAGAATCAACGCAAACTTGTGATGGAAAAGTTCCCCACTGACCCCGTACTGTCCTGGGAATGAAAGAGAACACTATGATAACACACACACACACACACACACACACACGCTAAATCTTGGGCATTGGGTGAGATCACCTCATTACGGAAATCAACAACAAGACACAGAGACACTAACACACATTTATACATACATGCATGACACACACACCTGCATACACACACTCATTTATTCATACATGCACACACACAGGCTGGTGTAACCATGAGGAGCGTGGGGTGACCACACACGGCCCTCAAGGCCCCCCTGCAGGAACACACACACACACACACACACACACACACACACACACACACACGGCCCTCAAGGCCCCCCTGCAGGAACACACACACACACGGCCCTCCTGCAGGAACTGGACTCATTTCCCAACACTGGGGCCTATGCCATTGCCACACCTCATGTGGCTGCCTGCTTACCTCCGTACACACACACACACACACACACACACACACACACACACACACACACACACACACACACACACACAGAGGAAGAAACATCCTTCATTGCTGATTCATGTCTGCGGTGGAGGTGACACACACGTGAGGAAAGCCAAAAGACAAGGTGGGTACAAAAAAAATACAGACTGCCTGCACATCCGGACCTGGTGGGGATGTCTTTCATAATTCACAATGGGTGCTTCTCCGAAACGGAACTGAAACGTCAGCGTGGCTAGAGTTCTGCTCAGCTTGTGAATCTACCGACCACCTTAATGACCCTTAAGTGTAAATATTACTAACAAGAATAAAATTTACATTTACATTTAGTCATTTAGCAGACGCTTTTATCCAAAGCGACTTACAAGGATGTCTACACATTTTACGTTTTACACTGATGGCACACTGCACATCAGGAGCAATTAGGGTTCAGTGTCTTGCTCAAGGACACCTCGACAGGGAATCGAACTAGCAACCTTCTGATTACTAAATGACTTCTCTACCTCCTGTACCACTGTCGCCCTTGGAATAAGTTTCCAAGAACAGGACGGACATCCGACCGACAGACGGACAGACGGACACAGCAGCCCTACAGTTTGCACACTAGTCCGAAAGGGCCATAGGAAGGCAAAAGTGTGTGAGCGTGAGCGCGAGTGTGTGTGTGTATGAGTGTGTGACTCAGAATCGCATCCTTCATGCTTATTAGAGGCCTCCTGTCGCACTGACCACAGCCACTATGACTTCCTCTGAAGACGTGACAGAGATGAGTGTGTGTGTGTGTGTGTGTGTGTGTGTTTGGCCCAGAGCTAAGAGTGTGTGCGTGTGGGGCCCAGAGATAAGTGTGTGTGTGGCCCAGAGATGAGAGTGAGTGTGTGTGTGTGTGTGTGTGTGTCCCTTAGAGGAGTTGGCTTTCATGAAAAAGCAGCAGATGTGGGGAAGGGGCCATGTCTGCAAGGAAATGGGCGATCAACACGCCCCAGCGCACAGCGTTTACCGTCAGGCTTGTCCAGATATGTCTCTGTGGTTGTGCGGGTGTGTTTGTGCATGCATGTGTGTGTGTGTGTGTGTGTGTGTGTGTGTGTGTGTGTGCGTGCTGGCCTGTGTGCTCATCTGCAGGCGTGCTGGTCTGTGTGTGTACGTGTTTGTGTGTGTAAAATACATTTGCACGTGCGCGCATAACACACACACACACACACACACACACACACACACACACACACACACACACACACACACACACACACACACACACACACACACTTACACACACACACACTTTGTGGCCACAGCACTCATTTCTGGTGAGGAGTTGCACACGCCACTCAAGACCCAGCCTGATTATCAGAACGATTGATCGTTACGAGTTATAGTCATGTTGATATTAGATTGATACATTTTTATGACTGGCAACTTCCTCCCACTTTCGGTCACTGTTGTGTGTGTTTCGGACATTGTGGGCTCAGTAATAAGCCACCAGCCACTGAGAATGCTGTGGTCAACCTTGAACCAAGTCATTCTCGGAGTATATGCAACACATTCAAGCAATTTGGCATACATCAGCGAGTCTTGAGTTTCACTGGGGGCGTCCTTCAGGGAATGGGAACTAACACCATGGCTTGGCCGTTGAACTCGCTCAACCTGAGCAGTCATGCCATAATATGATGATGACACTTATGAAACACTTTGGTCTTTTTTTTTTTTGCAGCAGCCCTTTTTTGCAAGCGGCACAGATCCTCCTCATATTAGTATTTGCATTCGTAGTTTCGATCTGTCTCCGTTTCACAGTTAATCTTCTTACGGTTTCATTACTCATCACGACGCCTGGTCGACTGTGAGAGTGTGTGTGTGTGTGTGAGAGTGTGTCTGTGAGTGAATGTGAGTCTGTTAGTGTGTTGTAGGGCTGTGACCACAGCACGTTTTGCCACTTTCTATATCACTCACCCCCCCCCCCCCTACTTCCAGTCCGAGGCACACAGGAGGGCCAGACGCTGCACACCTCTCCCCCACACACACACACACACACACACACACACACACACACACACACACACACACACACACACACACAGGAGGGCCAGACGCTGCACACCTCTCCCCCACACACACACACACACACACACACACACACACACACACACACACACACACACACACACACACACACACACACACACACACACACACACACACACACACACACACACACACACACACACACAGAGGAGGGCCAGGCGCTGCACGGTCCTTCTCTTGCCGTTGAAATAGAAACCTGCCATTCCAGCACCTTTATGTCAAATCCTAGAAATGTATGAGGTGCGCCAAACTACCAAGAGAGGATCAGAGTGTGTGTGTGTGTGTGTGTGTGTGTGTGTGTGTGTGTGTGTGCGTGCCTGCTGCATGCATGCGTGAACCACCTTGGCTGATTGTTTGCATGCGTTTCTTTTTGTGTGTAAATTACTGTGTGTGTGTGTGTGTGTGTGTGTGTGGGTAAAATGCATTTGCACGTGTGCACACACACACACACACACACACACACACACACACACACACACACACACACAGAAACTTCACACTGCTGGCTCTCTGAACCCTCTCGGGACTCAAAGCTTTTGAACTGAGGTGGTGTTTTCTTCCGTTTGGCAGAGCGCCACTCTGGAGGCAAAATACGACATCAAAGCCCTCGCTAACCCTAACCCAGTCATGGCACCACTCCTCAGATGGTTCACACACCAAATACGAGCGCAGCGGAATTCAGTTTCCAGTTTCAGAGGCGTCTCAGAATCTCTGAGGCTTTCATAACATCTCTCTTTTTTTTTTTTTTTTTTTTTGCAAAGTTGCGTTTACATATGGTGAAAACAACCATATATACACACACCATTGTTGTTGCCATGTCGTTTTTGGCATAGTTAGCTGTTGTTTCTGTTCTTGTTGGTTTGAGATGCAAGTACACGAGCGAGACATATCCTTGAGTATAGTGGGGATTATGGTTGTGTTATGAAACACGAGAGAGACATATCCTTGAGTATAGTGAGGATTATGAGAGTACACGAGAGAGGCATATCCTTGAGTAAAGTGAGGATTATGAGAGTACACGAGAGAGACATATCCTTGAGTAAAGTGAGGATTATGGTTGTGTTATGTAACACGAGAGAGAGATACTCTTGAGTATAGTGGGGATTATGGTTCTGTTATGAGGAGAGAGACATATCCTTGAGTATAGTGGGGATTATGGTTGTGTTATGAAACACGAGAGAGACATATGCTCGTGAGATTGGTGACCTCTCATGCCCACTGTAAATTTAAACTGTCATTTCTAATTTTCTTCCATTCCGAAGAGAAGATTCATTTCTGCTGTAAAGTGATATTGTGTGATTTCTTGTAACCCACGGTAGGTTTTGTTGTGTGGCTTTTTTTGTTAACACATCATGGGACTAGTGTGAAAACCACTTTTGCTGCTGCTGCTACTGTGTCTACATGTTTCTCATCAGAGGTTTTCTTTGCATGCACACACGCATGAATGCACACATGCTGCGAATCGTTAGTGTGTCGCACAGGAAGTGTTTAATGGTTACATAGTTCAAACACCCATGATTGAAAGTGCTTAAAAGTTGGTAAGAACGTACTGCATTTTCAAATGCAGAAATGCAAAGTGACGTCGTTCAAACTATGACCGATTAACCTAACTATAGTGGACAACAGAGGTCTCAAGAATCCGCTAGAGCAGTCATACTCAAGTAGCGGCCCGCGGGCCTTTTGTGGCCCGCGGGGTGTCTATTAATGGCCCTCGAGCTGTTTTGAAAAGTTTTTTTAATTATTAAAAAACCGCGCGCCGCGATCTCAATACGAGGCTGGGGGTTGCAACGATAAACAGATAGCAATCACACCATATCAGCCCAGGTTTGAAGCATTGGCCAAAGAAAGCAGAGGCCAATTCTCCCATTAAAGGGGACATGTGAGAAATGTGAAATAGTTTGGTAAACAAAGCACAAAAATGAGCTGTCTGAAGGCTATTTGTTTAACAACATGGTTAATAACAGGGTTATGTTTGGTTTTATTTAGTTATTTATTTTAATATATGCCCAAATTAAAATTATATTTTTATTTTAGGAACTATTTTTGTTTTTAATAAAAAGGAAATGTTATGTTATAAAATGCTGTAAATGTTATATACGTTATGTTATGATACGTTATCGGACGTACACGGTCCCAATAAATGGCCCCTTGAGTCACTGAATTTTTTTTTTGTGGCCCCTCATCATTTCTACTTGAGTACCCCTGCGCTAGAGGGTCAGAGGCAGTAAGCATCCGCTAGAGAGAGATAGATAGATAGATGGATGGATAGATGGAAACTTTATTAATCCCGAGGGGTCAGAGGTATTAGGGGTTAAGGTAGGGGCTGTCGCTCTAACCAGCGGCACTTCAAGCACACCTTATTGGAATCAGTGTGACTGAAAGGCTTGAGTATCTAAATGGTGATTGTCCAGCCAATCAGGAATCTCACTGATGAGGTCAGTCAAGGAAGACGTCCAGCCAATCAGGAATCTCACTGATGAGGTCAGTCAAGGAAGACGCCAATGAAAGGAGAAGGTAAATGAAACAGCGCACAGCGAACGTCTGAGAGACACACACACACACACACACACACACACACACACACTCTGAGAGAGTCACACGGTGATGCTCAGGTCACCTTCCGTTCAACTCCACAAAATGAAAGTGAACGTAGTTTCGCTGTACTAAAACAATAAATAAAATGAGCCTTCCTGTAAAACAGGGACCGCAGACTACCGATACTCGGAGACTTTCCACAGAAGCCAGTCAGTCATCAATTCACATGCTTATGCCACATCATCTGTGAGGGCCTCTTCTAAAAGCACCAAATTGCCCAAGGCAGCTACTGGAATGATCTGCTCGAGGATGTCAGCAGGGATCGGCTGATGACAGAGTGATGGGGACCAGATGACAGGGACAATCACACACACACAAACACACACACACACACACACAGGGAATCCACGCAAACTTGTGATGAAAAAGTTCCCCACTGACCCCGTACTGTCCTGGGCATGAAAGAGAAAACTATGATAACACACACACACACAAACATTTATTCATACATGCATGACACACACACACACACACACACACACACACACACCAACGTATTCATACATGCATGATGCACACACACACACACACACACCAATGTATTCATACATGCATGATGCACACACACACACCAATGTATTCATACATGCATGATGCACACACACACACACGCACGCACGCACACACACACACACACACACACCAATGTATTCATACATGCATGATGCACACACACACAGACACACGCACACAAACACACACACACACACACACACACACACCAATGTGTTCATACATGCATGATGCACACACACACACCAATGTATTCATACATGCATGATGCACACACACACGCACACACACACACACACACACACACACACACACACCAATGTATTCATACATGCATGATGCACACACACACACAACTGCACACACACACACACACACACACACAACTGCACATGCATGCATACGTGTATGATCTTGACACAGTAGACAAGAGTCCTCCATGACCTGCGAAACCAGGCAGCAGTGTTTATGTCTGACGAGTGCAGAGCTTCCGTGTTTTCAACAAGCGATGCACAATGGCACAATTTCGACTCCTCATCAACCACACGCACGGGCAACAAGTGTCACTCGTCCTCAGTCTGACGTGAGCCCCGAGGCAAACACACTTTCGGATCAGCAGATAAACCCGCTGCTTGCGTCAAACAAAGGGTTAAGTGGCGCCGCGCTCCGGGGTGTGAAACGGAGAGACGTGGCCAGCCGCGGCCGGCGTGGAGGAAAACCGTTTGGGTGTGGTTGGTTACCACGGCAGCCCGGGGCCCGGTACAGGACAGATGTGAGAGTGCGTCAGCAGATTTTATTTCTGTGTGGTTTTTTTCCTTTTTTTTTTTCTTTGTCTGAGATGGGGGCGAAAGCAGTCGTTGTCGGCGGCGGTTGCGTAACTGCACAGAGAGCCGAAGCACTTTCAGTATTTCACAACCGACATAAGGAAATCAAAAAGGAAGAGAAAAAAAAAAAAGCATAACAAAGCACCATTATGTCAATCACATGCTCTAGACGTGCCCAACACAAATTGGCTCAGATCAACACGCCATGCCCTGGCAGAGGGTAGAGGGTGAGGGCGGCACCATGCTTCAGGGCTCGCCACTCTAAAGAGGGGTCTGGAACAAGACTATTTCGGAGCTCTCTTCCTCCACCTAGTGTCCAAAGCTTGATATGGAACAAACACTAATCATGCAACACACTGTAAAGATGGTCAGCTCTAGACTAACTCTGATCCATGCAACACACTGTAAAGATGGTCGGCTCTAGACTAACTCTGATCCATGCAACACACTGTAAAGATGGTCGGCTCTAGACTAACTCTGATCCATGCAACACACTATAGAGATGGTCGGCTCTAGACTAATAGTAGAATAAAAACCGCACTCTCAAGCTTTTCTCTTTAGAAATAAGACCAGTTTATTTTCGTACAGACGCGTTTCGGCCTTACGCCATCGTCAGTGTGTGACGGCTCTAGACTAACTCTGATCCATGCAGCACACTGTAGAGTGCTCTGGCCTTTTCCCAAGAGTATGTGTGTGTGTGTGTGTGTGTGTGAGAGGCTACTATCTAGGAAGCTGTTGGTATTGTCGCCCAACCCTGGAGTGTATTTGAGTCTAATGATTAAAAGATCTGACCAGAGTTGTTCAGGAACAGTGAGGATCTGTCAGGGCCTCCACCATAGCCAAACACAAAACTAGTGGGCCACCGTAGCCTGCCAACACACATAATGCAAACACAAAACTAGTGGGCCACCGTAGCCTGCCAACACACATAATGCAAACACAAAACTAGTGGGCCACCGTAGACTGCCAACACACATAATGCAAACACAAAACTAGTGGGCCACCGTAGCCTGCCAACACACATAATGAAAACACAAAACTAGTGGGCCACCGTAGCCTGCCAACACACATAATGAAAACACAAAACTAGTGGGCCACCGTAGCCTGCCAACACACATAATGAAAACACAAACCTAGTGTCTTTTTTTCCAATACGATGTCTGTCAAACTCCAATTGAAACTGCCAAGGGATATAACCTCTTCTAGGCGCCCTCGCTGCCCAGGCGATGATGGAGTTGCCCCTCTCCAAACTGCCATAAATCACCCCACACACACACACACACACACACACACAATTGAAAACCTGCTCCATGACACCAATATGGCACTGACTCATGGCTGACTGGTGTCATATTGCTTAAATATACTGTGTGTGTGTTTTAGGACATTTGTTTCATCACACTGAGAGTGTGCAACAGTTTCAGCAAGCTTTAAGTTTCTGTCAGATAAACTCTGATTAGTCAATCGGATGGGCGATGCACTGTCACTTGTGCCTCTATATTTAGTACTTTTCCGGCAAGCTTTAAGTTTCTGTTGCGTACAAGAGCAACACACTTAGGTTTGCACATCGGAAAAACTATGATTCGTCATTAGTCAATCAGATGGACGATGCACCGTCACTTGCCCCCTCTATATATATATAATATATTTACATTGATTCCTCTTTATATAGACTATTTACATTGATTCTATAGAATATTTACATTGACCCTCTATGTATAGTTTATTTACATTGATTCCAATGGTGAACGGAATGCATTTGAATCTGATCTGAATTTGGAGGACATCATCAACTACCCCTTCTGAACACCTGGTACCAACATTTCTGATGCACGTCAACCAAGGTCAACAGAGGTCAGCCTCAGCAGACCAATGGGGAAACACTGAAGCTGACCACACCTCCAGGTTTTAGTGTCAGTTCCTCCTTCCCAGATCTTTCTAGCATCTTCTGTGTTATCCCAGAGACTCACAATGCGGAGAGGGACACACACACACACACACACACACACACACACACACACACACACACACACACACACACACACACACACCCCTGCTTGCTTACGCAGCTGAACCCCGCTGACCTGCCCTGTAGTCGGCCCATGTTGACGGAAGCAGACACGATGACTAAAGGTGCTGGTGAAATATAAATAAAATAAAAATAAAGATAGAAAACCGCAAAGACTGAAAATAGGGGCGTGAGTCATGGCATAACAGGCGTTGGACGATTCATCAGGAGTGATGAAACAACACGATGGATGAGTGAGGAATCATTTTTTGGAGGGGGGTGGAGGGGGTGTAGGAAACTCGTAAATAGTAAGGTGTGTTTCAAGAAGTGACATAAGCACCATACTGATGAAATGCTGTCATTATTAGACACACACGCACACCCACACACACGCACCCCCACACACACACGCACAAACACACCCCCACACACACACACACGCACCCCCACACACACACGCACAAACACACCCCCACACACACACACACGCACACACACAAATACGTGACATAAGCACAATGCTGATGAATGCTATGCTAATATACAATGCTAAACCTAACCCTAACAACTCAATTCCTTCAGAGTACCAGTTTGATACTTAAACATCTATGTGGAACGTCCAGGACTTTTCAACATCATAACTAGTACTGTATGCCTGAAATGACAGTTCAAACAACAGACTTTTATTCCATTCTGAGTGTGTTGTCTGACTTTTGCACACTGCGCGCGGACACACGCACGCACAAACACACACACGCGCACACACACACACACACACACACACACACACACACACACACACACACACAGCGTGATTTGAGTGCACCTTGCGTGCGGGAATGGGGCCCATCTGGGGGTAAGGCCCTGCCCCTGTGAACGTTTACTGGTAGCGCTGAGAGGGGATGCACCCGCTTAACCCTAAAGCAGAGCACAGGTCAGGTCACGAGCGCAGAGGAGACCACACACACACACACACACACACACACACACACACACACACACACACACAGCCCTAAAGCAGAGCACAGGTCAGGTCACGAGCGCAAAGGAGATCGCTGATGGTTTCTGGGTCAAGACAGAAGGGGAGGGGAGGAGAGGAGAGGAGGAGAATCTCACACACTCAGAGTGGTACTGCTGTCTGCTCAGGTAATGTTATTCCAGACAACGCACTCATTCTGCCTACTTTCGAGCAAAATAACGAACACCCAACTCCTAGGACACAATTGATGTCAATATGTGTGATACGTTGAATGAGTGACTGGTCAGACTTGAGGGGCTGACTGGTCGGGGTTTAGGGGCTGACTGGTCGGGGTTTAGTGGCTGACTGGTCGGGGTTTAGTGGCTGACTGGTCAGGTTTAGTGGCTGACTGGTCGGGTTTAGTGGCTGACTGGTCGGGTTTAGTGGCTGACTGGTCGGGTTTAGTGGCTGACTGGTCGGGTTTAGTGGCTGACTGGTCGGGTTTAGTGAGTGACTGGTCGGGGTTTAGTGAGTGACTGGTCGGGTTTAGTGAGTGACTGGTCGGGGTTTAGTGAGTGACTGGTCGGGTTTAGTGGCTGACTGGTCGGGTTTAGTGATTGACTGGTCGGGGTTTAGTGAGTGACTGGTCGGGTTAAGGGGCACACTGGTCGGGTTGAATGGCCGTCTGGTCGGGTCGAGCGGCTGACTTACCACTCCATGACGATGAGCAGGCACTTCTTCCCCTGGTAGAGGTTCTCGTAGACGTCCACGATGCGGACGATGTGTGAGCATGGCGAGGCTCGCCAGTGCAGCTCCACCTCTCTCCTGGCTTTGGTGCAGTCCTGCAGCATCTGAAGGAGACAGAGACACACTCATGAGCGGCCATGACTCTCAACAACACACACACTCATGAGCGACCATGACTCTCAACAACACACACACACACTCATGAGCGACCATGACTCTCAACAACACACACACACACACACACACTCATGAGCGACCATGATACCTTCTTTTTACCTTTTTTTTTTAAAAGATCTATTAAGTTATTTATTTTTCTGCCTGAATATGAGTGCAGCAGGGGCACCAGCCTCAAACACTAGAGGCATGTTATGGTCCGACTAGAAGTGTGCTGCCTGCAGTACCAGCCTCAACAACTAGAGGCATGTTATGGTTATCATGTTCCCTTCAATACATGACCCATTCTGACATTCATGATTGTTTGGGGCCACCTACTGGAACAAAATCGCCATTACAATCCATTACAATCCATTACAATCCATTACAATCTTTTCCCTTTTATTCAGAGGGACTCCTGGCTGTCCGCCTGCCTGCCATTGGTCCCTCCGCTCAATCTCCACTACGGTTCCTGTGGTGCCAGTCTGGCCACCCCAGGCCAGAATAATGGAGCACCAATCGGCAAACATTTCTCTAATATGACCCTAGTGTCCCGTCGTTAGTCCCTAATACTGGCTCACTCAATCTACACGTGTTCCCCAACATTCCCAATGGCTCATATACCCGTTTGACAATACAATTACAATTGTATTGTTTTGGCGCTATACAAGTCAAATTGAATTACGATATGAGCCTAGTGTTCTGGCGTCATCAGGGTTGCACTCTGCTGCCCCCTGTCTTTGGGTGTGTGCCATGACGGGCACAGGGGGCAGCAGCTGCAGAGGTTAAGTGCTCCTGTAAATGGCCTTGGGGACAGACAGCCATTAGGCGGGGTGTGTGTGTGTGTGTGTGTGTGTGTGTGTGTGTGTATGTGGGGTGATTTATGGCAGTTTGAAGAGGGGCAACTCCATCATCGCCTGGGCAGCGAGGGCGAGGGCGAACGCACCAATCAGATCTCTCGATTCGCTGGGCTAGCGTAAGCCTCATTCCTGTCATGCCACCGGGCGAGCGGGTGAGCATGGCACCCCTGATCTGCCCCCCCGCCGTGGCAAACACGCTCTTACGCAAGAGACATTAACATGCCAGCATGCCATATCTTCCCAGAGCCCATCACACACACACACACACACACACACACACACAGCTATCTCCCCCTAGCCCGTCACACACACACAGCTATGTTCCCCAAGCCTATCATGCGCACACACACACACACACACCTATCCCCCCTGAGTCCGTCATTCTCACACAAACACACCTCCCCCAAGCCTGGCGCTCCAAGCTGTAGACCGACACAAACGCAGCAGCAAACACCATAAAGTACGCACGCACGCACACACACACACACACACACACACACACACACACACACACACACACACACACACACACACAAACTGTGCAGAGTGTAGGTTCAAACTCGGCAGCAAACACCATAAAGGACGCTGAGGCGAGGAAGGTCAGTCTGCTGAGACTGAGAGCAAGAGGGCACAGACACACACACACACACACACACACACACACACACACACACACACACACACACACACACACACACACACACACTTTGCTGAGACTGAGAGCAAGAGGGCACAGACTCACACACACACACACACACACACACACACACTTTGCTGAGACTGAGAGCAAGAGGGTATACACACACACACGTACACACACACACACACACACACACACACACACACACACTCTGCTGAGACTGAAACAAGAGGGCACAGGCTCAGTAAAAGATTGGCCATGCTAAGATAAGTGATGTTCAAACAGCTCTATCATGATAGTGGCTAATAGCACATCTGTGTCTGAGAGCTGTTCAAAAGCACACACACACACACACACACACACACACACACACACACACACACACACACACACACACACACAGTAAAGGTGCATGCCACAAGTCCCTAAGTATGTGTGCCAAAGTCCGTTGGTGTACACGGATTCAGATAAGGACATTACCTCATTTATATGTACTCTTATAGCAGACGCTTATGTTCACAGCAAATAAGGCCACGTACACACGGACTTGTTAGAATAGCGCACTTCGCCATAACCCTCGTTTGTGTTGTGTTTTTGAAAACTTCCGCCTATAATAAAAAATCGTTTCACGTCAGAATTGCTCATATAGAGCTCCTGCGTCACGTGACTTTGATTGTCGGACGCCATTTTGGCAGTAAACATTACGACCGGCGCCAGCCTTGAAGAGTTCATACCGAGCGAATATACGTATATAACTAATAATAATAAATAAATAAAATGTAAATTAAGGTTGAAAATGACAGCCACTTAGGTTGGGTACGTTCAAAAACACAAACTAGCAAGTTACAGATGCACTGTAGTAGCTACCCAAGATAATAAACAAACATGCTAACGTGACACTGCCGTACC
>NC_137908.1:2430104-2432604 GCF_963457725.1 Sprattus sprattus | reverse complement strand
TTTTTGATGGGATTCAGGTCTCGAAATTGGGCTGGCCATGACAGGGTCCTGATCTGGTGGTACTCCATCCACACCTTTACTGGCCTGGCTGTGTGGCATGGAGCATTGCCCTGCTGGAAAAAACACTTCTCAGAGTTGGGGAACATTGTCAGAGCTAAAGGAAGCAAGTTTTTCTTCCAGGACAACGTTGTACTTTGCCTGGCTGAGGTTTGTAAAAGACCATAAGGATTGAAAAAAGCGGACTGGAGGGTCTTCTAGTTCGTCTTCTCTGATGAGTCCAATTTTCAGCTTTGCCCAACACATGGTCGTCTGATGGTTAGACGGAGACCTGGAGAGGCCTACAAGCCAGAGAGTCTTGCACCTACTGTGAAATCGGACTCATCAGAGAAGACGAACTTAGAAGAACCTCCAGTCCGCTTTTTCAATCCTTATGGTCTTTTACAAACCTCAGCCAGGCAAAGTACAACGTTGTCCCGGAAGAAAAACTTGCTTCCTTTTGCTCTGACAATGTTCCCCAACTCTGAGAAGTGTTTTTTCCAGCAGGGCAATGCTCCATGCCACACAGCCAGGCCAGTAAAGGTGTGGATGGAGTACCACCAGATCAGGACCCTGTCATGGCCAGCCCAATTTCGAGACCTGAATCCCATCAAAAACCTCTGAAATGTGATCAAGAGGAAGATGGATGGTCACAAGCCATGAAAAGAAGCCGAGCTGCTTGAATTCTTGCGCCAGGAGTAGCATAAAGTCACCCAACGGCAATGTGAAAGACTGGTGGAGAGCATGCCAAGACACATGAAAGTTGTGATTTTAAATCAAGGTTATTCCACCAAATATTGATTTCTGAACTCTTCCTAAGTGTAAGCATTAGTATTGTGTAGTTTAAAAATGAATATGAGCTTGTTTTCTTTGCATTATTCGAGATCTGAAGACACTGCATCAATTTTGCTATTTTTACCAATTGTCATTTTTCTGCAAATAAATGATCTAAATGACAATATTTTTATTTGAAATTTGGTAGGAATGTTGCCAGTAGGTTATAGAATAAAACTAAAATGTACATTTTACTTTAACACATACCAATAAATAGTAAAACCAGAGAAACTGATAATTTTGAAGTGGTCTCTTAATTTTTTCCGCGGCTGTATATTATTTAAATTGTAAAGTGTCTGTATTTATTTGTAATATAAAAAAAACAGCCTTGCCGGTCTAACACTGGTGTTTCCTTATATGGTCAAGTTACTTAAAAAAAAAATCAGTAGTTGTGTAATGAAGATGTCAACCTGAGGCATTTGGATACGTGCATCCAGCAATGAATAAATAACCCAAAACTACCCAACACAATCACGCTTGAAACTATAATACAATAAAATTACAATAATGAAAATAAATAATTTGATGCATTTGGAAACGGTGAAACTTGAGCAACAGACACATGGAAAAGAAACTAGTTTAGCCTGTTTTCATCGACATGATCATGGAAAACATTCCTGTTAACTTGCAACCCTGGACGCTCTTTGTGGGGGTGGTGGTGTGTTATACCATTATATACGTTATAAATAAGAAATATTTGTACATTATTCCGTTGCCTAGTCTGTGAATAGTGAAGTCGTTTTGAAGCCAGAGCACAAACTCACCAATCTCAAACAACAGCCTACCACTACACATGATGGTCGCAATGTGTGTGTTTGTGTGTGTTTGTGTGTTTGTGTTTGTGTGGGGGTTTCAAAAAGGGACAACAAGAGTAAGTTTGTATGTCGGGCAAAACTAGAGAAAGAAACAGTGTGTATGCTAGTGTGTGTGTGTGTGTGTGTGTGTGTGTAAAGGAGAATAGGAGTGTTTGTGTGTGCACGTGAGAAGAGGGGCGTGAGATGCCATTGATGTCACCCCCTCACAGCTCACAGCTCACAGCTGGCCCAGCACTGCCAGCCACAAAGACCTCTTCATCTCTCCTCTCTTCTTCTCTTCTATTCTCTCCTCTCTATTCTATTCTCCTCTCTTCTATTCTCTTCTCCTCTCCTCTCTTCTATTCTCTTATTTTCTCTCTCTTCCCTCCTCCCTCTCTTCTCCTCTGCTCTCCTCCTCTCCTCTCTCTCTATTCTCTTCTCCTCTCATCTCTTCTTCTCTTCTATTCTCTTCTTCTCTCCTCTCCTCTCTTCTTCTCTTCTCTTCTATTCTCTTCTCTCTCTTCCCTCCTCCCTCTCTTCTCCTCTGCTCTCCTCTCTCTCTATTCTCCTCTCCTCTCTCTATATATTATCCTTCTCTCCTCTCTCTCTATTCTCCTTCTCTTCTCCTCTATTTCTTCTCTTCTCCTCTCCTCTTCTCTCTTCTCTTCTCTCTTTGTCCTCTCCTCCCTCTCTCCTCTTCTCTCTCTCTCTAGAAGTGCTTTTCCTTCTTTCCCTGTTTGCTTTCTACCCTTATTGCTCTCTCTCTCTCTTCTCTCCATTCTTCGTCCTGTTGTTTTGTCTCTCCTCTTCTCTCTTTCGTTTCTGTCACTTTCTCC
>NC_137908.1:2402604-2422604 GCF_963457725.1 Sprattus sprattus | reverse complement strand
ACACACAGGAATACACACAACCCAATGCTTAGACAGACACAAAAACACACAGAGGCATGAGTGAGCATGAGCCAAAGGGAACTCTCTCTACCCTTACCCTTACCCACACACACACAAGCACACACGCACACCGACACACACGCACACCGTTAGCTCATGTTAGCACGTAAACGCACGCACGCACGCACGCACGCACGCACGCACACGCATGCACGCACGCACGCTAAATAGCTGGCTAGCTAACAACAGACATGGCTGTGATTTGGACATTTTCAAATCTTGATACCTTTTGTTCTGTTCAGCAGCTCCACTTCTGATTGTTAATAGTGTTCAAATATGACAAAACATAAGGCATGCATTTATAACGCTATTCAACTGTTTAGGGCTGCGGTCATCGAGACGACGCCTCTGATGAAGGCCTTTGGATCAGTAATAACCGGCGGGTCACGTACTGAAAGCAGTGTCGCATTATTTATCTTTTTATTGACACGGGGCTCCCCTGTGGAGTATGTCCATCATGAATGAAAGTCAGTGAGGATGCGGTTTAATAGTTAACTATGAATAAAAAAACGTCCCGTACACCAGATGATGAATGTAATCAATGGTCTGACGACCTTTTGTCTTGCATGTTCTAACTACATAAATGTCTGAACTGCATAAATGGTGTCAATCAAAAATTGATCACAAAAAATAAATTAAAAAAACTTCCCCAATGCTGTTTTCCATTGTTTGTGAAGTCTCGTGTGTGTGTGTGTGTGTGTGTGTGTGTGTGTGTGTGTGTGTGTGTGTGTGTGTGTGTGTGTGTGTGAAGTCTCGTGTTAGATCTCAAGACTAAAGTTCACATTTACAGCCATCATTTCTCCCGTAAGAGGAAAGGAGAAATCAAAAATCTTTGTTCCCGTTTCAAACATGAGAAATACTGACAAAACCGCATTCTGACCGACCACACACACACACACACACACACACACACACACACACACACACACACACACACACACACACACACACACAGAAAAGTGAGAGTCACAAGGACTGCCTTCTGCGAGACACGTGAAAGTAGCTCCTCCAGTGAACACGTTTCAACAGTGGATTGTTTGCGCATCAAAGCACATCTGGCTCTCTTCCAAAAGGCGGCGCTGCGCACACAGATTAGCTCAGATACTCAGACCCTGATCACACACACACACACACACACACACACACACACACACACACACACACAGGTTACTCAGACCCTGATCACACACACACACACGCACACGCACACGCACACGCACACCCTGACCACAGCCAAAGACTCAGACTCACACTTGCGCCTTTAACCTCAACACTAGGGATGGGCAGCACAAGGATTTTATTGATACCTTTATTGATAGTCTATTACCCTTCATATGTTGATGTAAAAAAATAAGACACGCCATGCAAAGATGTTAAACAGTTAATTTAATATTTTTCGCAGGAATAAATTACAGCGTTTCACCACAGCAGACGATACGAGCTTGAGATCTCTGTCTGTCTCTCTCTCACACACACACACACACACGAATCCCCTTCTCATGAAACACACATTGCACTGGCATCACCCTCTCACCACCTGTCAGCTCTGCAGAGGAACAACAGGCTTGGGTTGCGATAAGGGAGCGAGGGAAAAACCTTCCTCTTCCTCATTTGCGGTGTGTGTGTGTGTGCCTGTGTATATATGTGTGTGTGTGTGCGTGTGCGTGTGCGTGTGTGCTGTGTGCCTGTGTATATGTGTGCCTGTGTATATGTGTGTTTGTGCATGCTTATGTGTGTGTGTGTGTGTGTGTGTGCATATGTGTGTGTATTTATGTGTGTGCGTGCGTACATGTGTGAGTGTGTCAGCGTTTACTTAAGGGATTTTCCAGGCCAATTACTTCTCTGAGGTCAGAGATCGCTGGGGAAGTCCTCTGTGGTTTAGGGCATCTTGCCTGCTCTTGCCCTCACCCCTGTGCGCCTGCTCCTGCCCCCCCCCCCCCCCCCCCCTCGCCCAAACAGCCCCCTGTGCTCCTGCTCTTGCCCCCCCCCCCCCCTCGCCCAAACAGCCCCCTGTGTTCCTGCTCTTGCTCTCAGACCCAACACAGATAGCAGCCAAATCTAATGATGAACGCATTCTTTAATTAGAATAAGTCCATCCTGTCCTATCCCTGCTTATGGGCTCGATGATGAATCCATGATGGGTAATGGCGAGACTAAGAAAAGAACATCCATTGCTCCACGTCTTCCAGTTATTTCACATCAGTCAAAAGTACTACACTACAAATGAAGCTTCCATGTATAACATGAACAACAAGGGGGTAAGACACGCTATCCATCCACTGACCACACACACACGCTATCCATCCACTGACTTCACACACGCACGCAGGCACGCACGCACGTACCTTATCCATCCACTGACTTCACACACGCACACTATCCATCCACTGACCACACAAGCACGCACGCACACACACACGCACGCACGCACGCACGCTATCCATCCACTGACCACACAACGCACGCACGCACGCACGCACGCACGCTATCCATCCACTGACTTCACACACGCACGCACGCACACACACACACACACACGCACGCACGCACGCACGCACGCGCACACACACACGCACGCACGCGCACACACACACGCACGCACGCTATCCATCCACTGACTTCACACACGCACGCACGCACGCACGCACGCACACACGCACGCACGCACGCACGCACGCACGCACGCACGCACGCTATCCATCCACTGACTTCACACAAGCACGCACGCACACACACACACACGCACGCTATCCATCCACTGCAATCTGAGTCTATCTGCTTGATGAGTAACTCCTGATGGGAAAAGGGCAGCCATCCATCCACCCGCTCGTCTCCCAGCGGTCCAGTTGTTTCAGCATCAGTGCCAGGCATGCCGTGAGGATCAAGGAGCCAATGTGATGTCATGCACTTTGTGGAAAGGCCAGCAGGAATGAGGTCAGGTGTTTACAGGCCTCCATATTAGCCGTTTGTTTGAAACTCTAGCGACAGGGCGTGAGTCCAGGAGACCAGCGTTGGGAATGTGTGTGTGTGTGTGTGTGTGTGTCTGTGTGTCTGTGTGTGTGTGTCTGAAGACCAGCGTTGGTCTGCTGCTTTGTTTAAAGTGACTCAGGCACAGCTACTAAAAGTCAAGTCAAACGTTTTCTGGAGTGGCTAAGTTCTATTAGGACCTAATACAGCCATTAGGCTGAGGGTTCCAGGAAATGTTGAACAGAGAAGGGATTACACAGGGAAGGCTTCAGTTAAACATCCACTGTCACACACACACACACACACACACACACACAGTTTAACATCCACTGTCTGCGACCACAGTGACTCCTGAATGCACTGACCAAGGCCAAGAACTTGAGAAGGATCGTAGTAAATAAGCATCGATTGGGTTACTAGCATGGCTAGTGGGTGTGTGTGTGTGTGTGTGTGTGTGTGTGTGTGTGTGTGTGTGATGTTCTGCAAATAGCACTGCTTGTACTACAGTGTCTAGCTCAAGCATTGATTCATTTCCTTTTACCATCTTCAGAATGATGCAGAGGATTCGATTGCATTGTAGGGTCCGTCACCACGTTAAGTGATCTGATATTAATCTCATCTATTTATATAAATTCAGATAAAAGCCTCTCCAGACTCATTTCTTATTCATCTTATCTCTTATCTCAGCTCGTATTTCTCCACAATGTACACTGCTATTTGTTTTTTTTTTCTCCTCCTCCAGAATGCCTACAAAACAAGCTAAACCTAACCTAAAAAAAAAGGTTTCACACCATGCATGCCACATTTAGACTCAAGAACAACACACACACAAACACACACACACACACACACACACACACACACACACACACACGTCATTTAGACTCAGAGATCTTTTCTGATCTGGTCACAGTTAGCAGTTTCCTTTGACCCAGCCCTTCCTCAAACACACAGGAAACACAAACAGTGTCGTCAGTTGACCACACCGTTCCAGAATGACAGCTAACGGACAGCCTGACGCCACACACACACACACACCACACACACACACACACACACACACAGAGAATTACAGCTAACCGACAGCCTGATGCGGGAAAGGAAAAACTGACAACATGACGAATGACCAAACCCTCCATTTTGACAGCTCATTGACATTTACCCCTCTTCAGATAGACACACTATGGGCCTTTTCCTGTGCTAGTTTCTTATCCCTGCAGCAGAAGCTATGTCTTCATCTAGATCAATTACATCGCTCCCTGCCAGGGTAGGTCCCCGATGCTTCTCTATGTGTGTGTGTGTGTGTGTGTGTGTCAGGCTCCTCTACAACTACTCTGACGCCATCAAAACTCCCTGGCATCTAAAGCCTCGTCATGAAACACCACAATGCCAGTTTACTGGGCTGTAATCAGTGTGTATATGTGTGTGTGTGTGTGTGTGTGTGTGTGTTTTGTAATCACTGCAGCAAACAGAAGAGCACTCAATCATCGCGCTGACAGGATATGAGTCACGAGTCGTGTCTCGTGGCCTGCGTCTCTTCTACGTGGAGCGGCTCATTAGTTTCCGTAGATACGCTAGATACACACACACACACACACACACACACACACACACACACACACACGCTTAAACTTTTCCCATTCACATAAATCAGCGTGCATGAATGAGGCTGTTCACAGGCAGGCACACACACACACACACACACACACACACACACACACACACACACACGCAACCCAGTTAAGGAGAAGGACTACAACATCCTGTGCAGAAAGAGGAAGTGCTTGACAGCTGCTGGCCACCAGGGAGAGAGAGCAAGCTGTGCTTCCCGTTTCAATGCCAAAAAAAGACACACATGTTACGGTGCTGGGCCTGGGCCAATGAAGTACACTCGCCATTGAGCTTTTTTTTTTCCTCTTCTTTTTTTTCTGAATGGATCTGAATGTAGCCACACTTCTGCTAAGATGTCTGCTCACTTCACTAACACAGGCTAGCCACCCACACACACCCACACACACCCACACACACACACACAGACAGACACACACACACCCACTTCCTCTTCAGGGCTCACTGCCGGACACTGTGACCGCGATTCTCCACCTCGTGAACATCTGCAGAGTGGAGCCTCGTGACTTCTCACAGCCAGATCCCGTCCACAGTTGGACTGTCTGATGATTTACAGGTTTTACAAGAGCCGCCAACACACACACACACACACACACACACACACACACACACGTTTATGGGGATGCAAAAACAAGGAGGGATTTTCCGATATGGTGTAAGTATTAAACAACACTGATTGCTAACCACGCTAAGCTGTTTGCTGACACCAGTGGTCTGACCAAAGGGCTCATCTAAGAGGATGACATCAAGCTTTAATCCACTTTTTTGTAGAACAGTCCGAATGAACACCCCCCCACACACACACACACACACACACACACACACACACCCCACCCCGTCAGTGAATGAATCTCGCATTAATCCACTTTTTCGTAGAGCAGCCCGATTAAACACCCCCCTCCCCCCCCACACTCACACACACACACACACACACACCAGCCCGTCAGTGAATGAATCTCGCATTAATCTGATCTTTTAGGCTAAGCTCGTTTTGGCTGGTGATTTGTCCGATGATGATGTCACAATGGACTGGCCTATCCATTGTCTAGAGGAACAAAGCCAGAGGCCTGACGTCACTCTCAACAAAAGCACCAAACAAAAATGACAAAGGTATACATCACACAAGATGTACACATCTACCCAGATGCTGAATATATGTAGTAACGCTGGATGTGCCCAGACACCTGCCCAATAACACAAACAAACATGATGATGCCCAAGACAGACTGCAGCCCCTCCCAAACACTCATTCAGCGCCAAGTGAGAACTGGTTCTTTCACAAACACCTCAGATGTGTGTTCAGTATATCCTATATATCCACAGGGGATTAGGGTCAATAGAGAACTTCTGTTTATGTTCAGAACACAACTGCTGCATAGCTACAGGAGGACACAGAATTTGTTAACTTTTTCTAGTATCAAACCTTATTTTTGTATTTAACTCTTTTAGAGTGTAGAAAAATCATCCATTTGTGAGTCAATTTTGAAAGTCAATTTTGAAACGGCAGCTTAAATATATAAAGATACATACAAAGAAGTATACAAAGATACATAAACATCTCCTTCCCTTATGACAGTCTACCTTGAGTACTCTTCAAATAACTCTAATACATGATTGGCTACCTGCAGCATCGGGGCACCAACTGAAGCTTGGGATTGGTTGCTAACCTTTTGAATGAAACCAGTGACTCCATCTTACTTACTATCAACATGCACAGATCAGAGAACACAGATCACAGAACACAGAACACAGATCACAGAACACAGATCACAGAACACAGATCACAGAACACAGAACACAGATCACAGAACACAGAACACAGAACACAGATCTGAGCCCAAACCAGTCCCAAGCCATCTGCTACATGATCTGAAGTCTCACAGACACAGACAAGACTAGGGATGCAACGGTACAGTGTGGCCACGGTTCGGTTTGTATCACGGTTTTTGGGCCACGGTTACGGTTCGGTTTCGATATATCAATATTATCCTGCCGCTAACACGCATTAGGTTATATTTGTCTTTTCTATTTCAAGTCAACAAGGTGCTTCTACTCACACTTGCAGAGACAATGCAAGATGCAATTAAATGTAAAAAGGGCACATATTAAGTAAAATCACAAAATGTATTTTAAACAAGGAACACTATTCTGGCCTTCTGTCAAAAACAGGCAATAATAAATATAGCAAAGTGCAGTATACTGTAAAGTAATGTGAAATGTAAACATTGACATTATTCAATAAACTCAAACAACAAACATTGTCATTCACACACTTAAACCCTAGAAAATACTTAACTGTTATAAATACACCCTTAAAGAACAACAGAACAAACCTTCTCTCTCCTAGTCACTTCGTACAGTTCTGGAATTATTTTGCTGCTGAAATGCGTGCGGGAGGGGATATTAAAACGAGGATCAATGTCAATGGTCTTTATCATGTGACGGAATCCCCTGCCTAAAACTACTGAATAGGGCTGCATGTCTTTCCCTATGAAGACGTCCATTGAGTTGGTTATTGCCTTGTGTTTTTCGGAATTATAAGCATATTGTTGCTGAAATGCTGCAGCAATGGATGGTTGTGTTTTCGGCGACAAACCGTGCTGCTCCACTTAGAGTTACAGCCGGGTGATGACGGGGCAAGTGGCTCAACATGTTGGATGTACCTGTGGAGTAGGCGATCGTAGGAAAGCAATGCTTGCACACCGTGCTTTGCTTGCTGACGATCTTTTTCCCTTTGTCATCATACTCCACACTGAACCCAAAATGTTCCCATACAGCTGATTTGTAAGATGACGGTGCCTCTTCAAATTTTCTTTTCTCCGTTTCTTGTTGACTCGCCATGATAGTGCTGCAACAGGGAAAGTTTTGTTTCTCCTCACATCGTCACATGGATCTCCAGCGTCTGCATTCAGAGCGCTGATTGGCTCTTGGGAAAGTCAGTACAATTCTGATTGGTTGTTGCATGGTTGTGGAGCGCAGAACTCATCCCCTGGGTCCCAAGCAGTCATTCTATCGCCCAATACATGCGTGCATTCATTATAGGCACAAATTAAATTAAAAGTTTAATGTCACCCATACCGTAATATCGCGGTTCACCTGGGTCAACCGAACCGAACAGGGCGAACCGAACGGTTCGCTAAAATACCGAAAACCGTTGCATCCCTAGACAAGACATAACAACTCAGAACTGCCACAACAAAGCACCACTAAGCCTGTGTCTGTGTTCATAATTCTCAGACACAATCATCTCTGATGCTTCTTGGAGGTCAAGGGTCAGCCTAAAGATTTAGGCAGAGAGATGGAGGAGGACTGAGAGGTGGATGTAGTGTCACTCTTCAGGCTCAGTCAAGATAATGCTCACTATGATCTGAAACATCTGCTACTTGAAGGTGGGTAAATGTAAACCTGAATTTGTAATTTCAAATCTAAATCAGGTCATCAACATGCAGGGACCTAGATACAGGATATGGTACAAGGATAGCATTGACATAGCACTCTTCTACTCATAGAATAGAACCTTTAGAGGTTTAACAGTGTCGTTGAGTCCAGCTTTAAGATAAAACATCACTTTGTAACAAATCTCTCCTCACAGACAGAGACATTTTCACCATGGGGTCAACTCAGGTCATGGAAGGAGAGGGAGAAATAGAGGGAGACACAGAGAGGGAGAGAAGGGAGAGACACAGAGAGGGAGAGAAGGGAGAGACACAGAGAGGGAGAGACACAGAGAGGGAGAGAAGGGAGAGACAGAGAGAGGGAGAGAAGGGAGAGACACAGAGAGAGACAGAGAGGGAGAGAAGGGAGAGACACAGAGAGGGAGAGAAGGGAGAGACACAGAGAGGGAGAGACACAGAGAGGGAGAGACACAGAGAGGGAGAGAAGGGAGAGACACAGAGAGGGAGAGACACAGAGAGGGAGAGAAGGGAGAGACACAGAGAGAGACAGAGAGGGAGAGAAGGGAGAGAGACAGAGAGGGAGAGAAGGGAGAGACACAGAGAGGGAGAGAAGGGAGAGACACAGAGAGGGAGAGACACAGAGAGGGAGAGAAGGGAGAGACACAGAGAGGGAGAGAAAGGAGAGACACAGAGAGGGAGAGAAGGGAGAGACACAGAGAGGGAGAGAAGGGAGAGACACAGAGAGGGAGAGACACAGAGAGGGAGAGACACAGAGAGGGAGAGACACAGAGAGGGAGAGAAGGGAGAGACACAGAGAGGGAGAGAAGGGAGAGACACAGAGAGGGAGAGAAGGGAGAGACACAGAGAGAGGGAGAGACACAGAGAGGGAGAGACACAGAGAGGGAGAGACACAGAGAGGGAGAGAAGGGAGAGACACAGAGAGAGGGAGAGACACAGAGAGGGAGAGACACAGAGAGGGAGAGACACAGAGAGGGAGAGAAGGGAGAGACACAGAGAGAGGGAGAGACACAGAGAGGGAGAGACACAGAGAGGGAGAGACACAGAGAGGGAGAGAAGGGAGAGACACAGAGAGAGGGAGAGACACAGAGAGGGAGAGACACAGAGAGGGAGAGACACAGAGAGGGAGAGAAGGGAGAGACACAGAGAGGGAGAAATAGAGGGAGAGACACAGAGAGGGAGAGAAAGGAGAGACACAGAGAGGGAGAGAAAGGAGAGACACAGAGAGGGAGAGAAGGGAGAGACACAGAGAGGGAGAGAAGGGAGAGACACAGAGAGGGAGAGAAGGGAGAGACACAGAGAGGGAGAGAAAGGAGAGGGAGAGACACAGAGAGGGAGAGACACAGAGAGGGAGAGAAGGGAGAGACACAGAGAGGGAGAGAAAGGAGAGACACAGAGAGGGAGAGAAGGGAGAGACACAGAGAGGGAGAGAAGGGAGAGACACAGAGAGGGAGAGACACAGAGAGGGAGAGAAGGGAGAGACACAGAGAGGGAGAGAAAGGAGAGACACAGAGAGGGAGAGAAAGGAGAGACACAGAGAGGGAGAGAAAGGAGAGACACAGAGAGGGAGAGAAAGGAGAGACACAGAGAGGGAGAGAAGGGAGAGACACAGAGAGGGAGAGAAAGGAGAGACAGAGAGAGGGAGAAATAGAGGGAGACACAAAGAGGGAGAGAAAGGAGAGACACAGAGAGGGAGAGAAAGGAGAGACACAGAGAGGGAGAGAAGGGAGAGACACAGAGAGGGAGAGAAAGGAGAGACACAGAGAGGGAGAGAAGGGAGAGAGACAGAGAGGGAGAGAAGGGAGAGACACAGAGAGGGAGAGACACAGAGAGGGAGAGACACAGAGAGGGAGAGAAGGGAGAGACACAGAGAGGGAGAGAAGGGAGAGACACAGAGAGGGAGAGAAAGGAGAGACACAGAGAGGGAGAGAAGGGAGAGACACAGAGAGGGAGAGACACAGAGAGGGAGAGAAGGGAGAGACACAGAGAGGGAGAGAAAGGAGAGACACAGAGAGGGAGAGAAGGGAGAGACACAGAGAGGGAGAGAAGGGAGAGACACAGAGAGGGAGAGACACAGAGAGGGAGAGAAGGGAGAGACACAGAGAGGGAGAGACACAGAGAGGGAGAGACACAGAGAGGGAGAGAAGGGAGAGACACAGAGAGGGAGAGAAGGGAGAGACACAGAGAGGGAGAGAAGGGAGAGACACAGAGAGAGGGAGAGACACAGAGAGGGAGAGACACAGAGAGGGAGAGAAGGGAGAGACACAGAGAGAGGGAGAGACACAGAGAGGGAGAGAAGGGAGAGACACAGAGAGAGGGAGAGACACAGAGAGGGAGAGACACAGAGAGGGAGAGAAGGGAGAGACACAGAGAGAGGGAGAGACACAGAGAGGGAGAGAAGGGAGAGACACAGAGAGAGGGAGAGACACAGAGAGGGAGAGACACAGAGAGGGAGAGACACAGAGAGGGAGAGAAGGGAGAGACACAGAGAGGGAGAGAAGGGAGAGACACAGAGAGGGAGAGAAGGGAGAGACACAGAGAGGGAGAGAAAGGAGAGACACAGAGAGGGAGAGAAGGGAGAGACACAGAGAGGGAGAGAAGGGAGAGACACAGAGAGGGAGAGAAAGGAGAGACACAGAGAGGGAGAGACACAGAGAGGGAGAGAAGGGAGAGACACAGAGAGGGAGAGAAAGGAGAGACACAGAGAGGGAGAGACACAGAGAGGGAGAGAAGGGAGAGACACAGAGAGGGAGAGACACAGAGAGGGAGAGAAGGGAGAGACACAGAGAGGGAGAGAAGGGAGAGACACAGAGAGGGAGAGACACAGAGAGTGAGAGACACAGAGAGGGAGAGAAGGGAGAGACACAGAGAGGGAGAGAAAGGAGAGACACAGAGAGGGAGAGACACAGAGAGGGAGAGAAGGGAGAGACACAGAGAGGGAGAGAAAGGAGAGACACAGAGAGGGAGAGAAGGGAGAGACACAGAGAGGGAGAGAAGGGAGAGACACAGAGAGGGAGAGACACAGAGAGGGAGAGAAGGGAGAGACACAGAGAGGGAGAGAAGGGAGAGACACAGAGAGGGAGAGACACAGAGAGTGAGAGACACAGAGAGGGAGAGAAGGGAGAGACACAGAGAGGGAGAGACACAGAGAGTGAGAGACACAGAGAGGGAGAGACACAGAGAGGGAGAGAAGGGAGAGACACAGAGAGGGAGAGACACAGAGAGGGAGAGAAGGGAGAGACACAGAGAGGGAGAGACACAGAGAGGGAGAGACACAGAGAGGGAGAGACACAGAGAGGGAGAGACACAGAGAGGGAGAGAAGGGAGAGACACAGAGAGGGAGAAATAGAGGAAGAGACACAGAGAGGGAGAGAAGGGAGAGACACAGAGAGGGAGAGAAGGGAGAGACACAGAGAGGGAGAGAAAGGAGAGACACCGAAAGGGGGAGGAAAAGTGAGAGTCTAGAGAAACATCTTCGATAAGGAGAAGAGAAATGAAATGAGAGAGAGAGATGATAAGAGAAGAGAAATGAAATGAGAGAGAGAGAGATGATAAGAGAAGAGAAACCAGGAGAGAGAGAGAGAGATGATAAGAGAAGAGAAACCCGGAGAGAGAGAGAGAGATGATAAGAGAAGAGAAACCAGGAGAGAGAGAGAGAGAGAGAGATGATAAGAGAAGAGAGACGTGAAGATAAACGAGAAGAGGCAGGGAAAGCCCAGCGGTGCCAGGAGTACAACGGAGGGGCTGATGCACTTAACCTTCACAAAGGACAAGTGGAGAGGAAGAGGAAGAGGGGAGGAGGGGGGAGGAGGGGGAGGTGTGGTGGAGCTCACTTCCACTGAAATCTTTCAGAGAAGAGAGGAAGAGAGGAGAGGAAGAGAGGAGAGGAAGAGAGGAGAGGAAGAGAGGACTAAGGGCGGAGCGAGTGTGGTGTAGCTCCCTTCCACTGAAATCTTTCAGAGAAGAGAGAAAGAGAGGAGAGGAAGAGAGGAGAGGAAGAGAGGACTAGGGGTGGAGTGAGTGTGGTGAAGCTCACTTCCACTGAAATCTTTCAGAGAAGAGAGAAAGAGAGGAGAGGAAGAGAGGAGAGGAAGAGAGGACTAGGGGTGGAGTGAGTGTGGTGAAGTTAACTTCCACTGAAATCTTTCAGAGAAGAGAGAAAGAGAGGAGAGGAAGAGAGGAGAGGAAGAGAGGACTAGGGGTGGAGTGAGTGTGGTGAAGCTCACTTCCACTGAAATCTTTCAGAGAAGAGAGAAAGAGAGGAGAGGAAGAGAGGAGAGGAAGAGAGGACTAGGGGTGGAGTGAGTGTGGTGAAGCTCACTTCCACTGAAAGCGCGATAAAGGCTCCATCTCGTGGGAGTGCCATCTATCTCTGTCCAGCTCAACATCACATTCCCTAGCTGTGCTTCTGCTATCAGCGTTTGTGTGTGTGTGTGTGTGTGTGTGTCCAGATCATCATCACATTCCTTAGCTGTGCTTCTGCTATCAGCGTTTGTATATGTGTGTGTGTGTGTGTGTGTGTATATATGTGTGTGCGTGTGTGTATATATGTGTGTGTGTATGTGTCCAGCTCAACATCACATTCCCCAGCTGTGCTTCTGCTATCAGCGTTTGTGTGCGTGTGTGCGTGTGCGTGTGCGTGTGTGTGTGTGTGTGTGTGTATATGTGTGTGTGTGTGTGTGTGTGTGTGACAGGGGGAGACACGGTGATCTGGAGTCACAGCAGATCCAACACTGGCATTTGGTTTTAAGAGACTGAAATCACCTGAAAGGACTAGTAGACTGACTTCAGTCTGGGTCAGTCATGCATGATGGTACTCAATCTACGAAGACTAAGCTGGACAAAATGTTGAACAGGTTTCTCAATAAATACATTTAAAAAAATGGAGTTCTGTCACTTTTGTTCAAGACACTGTAATACTCCATTTTATGTCCTGGTGACGAGAAATACTTTTTATGATAGGAGCCAGGGACGCCTAGTCTGGGAAGTCCCGCCCCACTTCTTCCGGCCAAATTGATTTTGCCTCTGCAGTGGGTCTGGTCAACTTCGGATAGCCGTTCATTTCAAGATTTCCAGAATCCTTGGAGCCAATCACAAACTGGCTTTTGGCTACCTGGCGCGCCATTGGCGGATTTAAACTTACCACGGCTACGTTACAAAATCTACTGCACGGAGAGTTTTTAAACATTGGACATGGTGGCCGCCGAAGCACCGCAAAACTTCGATAAGGCAAGTTTTCTTTGAAAACAGAACAGAAACTTGCCCTGGAACAATTCATACAGAAAAAATATGTGTTTGCTTTATTACCGATCGTTGTATAGTATCGTTGGTCTGATTGGTTAAAGGCGTGTCCAATTACGTGAGTGAAGTGGATCGCTAATGAGTAGTTGGCCAGACCAACTGAACAAATGGAATGCAGTGAAGGGGCAGGGAATTCCCAGACAAAGGGACGCCTGCAGTCAATGAAGTAGATCAGGTAGAAACGTTTATTCACTATTGATGTCAGTATAAATGTTATACAATATCAACACTCTGAACCGTTTGAATGGTAACTATAACAACCAAAATGAATAACCGTTGACTAAAAAAGTTGCCTATAGATAGAGAACACTACATTGATTGTGTAGTCTGGCAGCCTAATGAATGAACAGAACAAACATATTCCCTCGCTCTGCCAAGCGGCTCAAACACTCTGTGTGTGTGTGTGTGTCAAACACTGTGTGTGTGTCAAACACTCTGTGTGTGTGTGTGTGTGTGTGTGTGTGTGTGTGTGTGTGTGGGGGGGGGGGGCTCAAACCCATGCATTCTGTGTGTTAATAACATGTTATTATCTGGAGAGCTAGCAAGCAGGCAAGCACAGCTAGAATCAGCTATTGACAGCAAGCTGAAGGATGGAATCAACTAGAACCACATAAACAACAACAACATTACCCTTGTCTGTGACTAAAGACAGTAATACTACTAACAAGACTGGCCGTCTCATTTATTTACTGAAACGAACAGCAGCCTCCGAGGCTAAAATACTTGGCGAGGTGGAGGCAGAGAACTCCACGACGTGAGGCAGAGTCGGAGCGACACCTCGTCAGCCGTAATCCCTTTCTTGAAAGATTCCATTCAATTCTAGAATGTCCGAGGCATTCTATTCTGGAATCGCCAATGTAGCTAGTGGCCAGGGGTTTGAAACCAGATTTGATCTGGTATTCTTCTTGTTTTGGTTACACTGTTACTGGTGTGTAATATGTCACACAATACTACATTACATGACCACATGACAGGTCACATTAAAACATTTATTTGTCCATCGACCGCAGCCAACGAGCTCTAATCTCTGGACGTGTGTGATCACATCCTCAAACGAGCTTCTCTCTCCGAGGCTTGCATGATGATTACAGTCTCGTCCGACCCACTTCTCCATTCATCAACAGGTATGACACCACAGCAGGGGAGAGTCATCGCTCGCTGACAGTAACCCTTGTCAGAAACTAACCACACACACACACACACACACACACACACCCAGAAGGCCCTGAGGCCCATCTGCCCAGAAGAGGAGCTTCCTAACGGGTAAGTCATCCTGGCAGCCAGATGTGCCCACTGAGGAGTACAGAGGCTCAGCTGGGAGATGCTTAATGAGTAAAGGAGACACTTCAAACAGCTAACGTCACAACAGAGCTAACGTACGAAGAATAGGTTTGATCTAGGTCTTCCCGTGGGGGTGTCGTTTAGTCACCTTTCAGCACCTGTGCAGCTCAAGCGGGATGCACGTGTTCTTGCGTCAGTGTTTTTGGTAAAGGTGGAACCAAGAAAGCAGCAGAGTAGAACGGCTCTAGCCACTACACCGGACCAGATCCCCTCACACACACACACACACACACACACACACACACACACACACACACACAGACACAGACACACAGACACAGACACACAGACACACAGACACACAGACACACAGACACACAGACACACACAGACAGACACAGACACACAGACACAGACACACAGACACACAGACACACAGACACACAGACACACAGACAGACACAGACACACAGACAGACACAGACACACAGACAGACACACAGACACACAGACAGACACACAGACACACAGACAGACAGACAGACAGACACACAGACAGACAGACAGACACACAGACAGACACACAGACAGACACACAGACAGACAGACACACACACACACAGACACACACACACACACAGACAGACACACAGACAGACACACAGACACACAGACAGACACACACACACACACACAGACACACACACACACACACACACACACAGACACACACACACACACACCTAACTGTGAGCTGATGCTGGGAGGAATCCATCCCTGAGCAGCACAGACCCACCCCACCCCAGCGCTAGCCGCCGTCTGGCCAGTGTCAGCTCAGACACGGAGATGATAAACAGCAAACACACTTAGAGCAGGAGGCATTAATAATCTAATCTACGCCTCAACAACAATGTGGGCTAGCGTGTGCCCAAAGAGGAGGGGTGGGGATCGGGCAGGGTGGAGGGTGGAGATCAGGGGGGTTGGGGGTCAGGGGAGGGTGGAGATCAGGGGGGGTGGGGGGTCTGACAGATGAAGAGAAGGGGATAGCACGTCACTCTAATCACCAAAAGAACAACAGTAAGAGGCCAGGCTCTCTCCTAATGGAGCTCACGTACAATGCTTCACTCAGTGCACATGGGAAACGCAGCAAGTTAAGTAGAAATCTTTTACATCTTCAAAATGGAATTTATAGCCGTATCGTGGCCAAAACCTTGTCATGTAGGGGGGCACTGTGGCTAGGGCCAATAAACCCCACATTTACAGGCTACAATGACCACGGGGACACAGGTTCGATTCCGGCCTGCTGTCGTTTCCCTATCCTTCACTTCTTGTCCAAAATACTTAACTGTCCTGTCCAAATAAAGGCTAAAAAACTCAAAAAATAAAATTTCATTCATTCATGTCAATTACAAAGATGAACTGGAATACATTTCAGATTTAAGGTGAATTGCCACAGTTTCCATCCGGTTTCCACCCCATCTTTAATTAGAGGAACTATCCACACCTCATGAAAACTGAGCCCAGCTGCTGGTGCAGCCAGTACTGGAGCCCATCACTGCTGCTGGAGTAGGGCCAATAGTTTTCCGCGAAAACGGAAAACGGACGGAATACGCGGAATGGACCATCTGAAACGGAATGGACCACTGAAAACGGAATTGCAACTTTTCAAACGGAAACATAATTTTGTGCATCAAAATCGCCCAAAACCCCCTGTATTTTACCCTGTAAGACTGAATTTCTTTCAAATAAACACAACAAAGATCGCAACAATGAACAAACATTAATCAAAGAACAAAAGCAGTCAGAAAATGTCACGTCTGCGCTGAACTCTGCTCCGGCCACGCCCCCCTTCTCAACGGTAGTCACGCACTCACGTTCATTTGCTCATCTTCCCAATCGCATTAAAAACTAAAAATGTTAAGTCTTCTGTTGTGTTGATGGCTGTCAAACAACAATCTAAGAAGGGCACGTATTATTCACTGAGTTACCAAGCAGTCTAATTTATGGGGACTAATTAGCACTGCACTGAATTACATTACCATGAGTTATTGCTACACAATAACAATTACACAACTAATATTACTAGATACATATAATAGTGGACATTACACTAGGCAACATGGATCTCATTCATATCTCATCCAGTCGAAATCTTAACAGGATTGAACCCATCTTTATTACAGCGTATCAACATAAGAACAGAACATAGCTAAATCTCCGCTTAGCATCATGCTAATCACTACTAATAGCACGAGCAGGTAGCCCAAAATTTGGTATTTAATACACGATATATCACAGAAGCAACTTCATGAAAACCCTTACTTTCATTAAGTATGCACATAATGCCTCACATACAGGTCGAACAATGATGATTTACGCATTGGAAATGTATAAGGGACAGTATGGTCAACTACTTAGCGACAAACTGAACTTGAGGGTGCTGCACACGCACGCAAACAGCGTTGCTAGGCAACATCACTATCAACAGAGTTTTTCATACAGTTAACGTGCGGAAAGGCATTATACGGCTGTTTTTTTTTTTGACGCGGAATCACGGAATTACCAAAAACGTGACACGGAATTTGCTTTTTTTTGACGCGGAAAACTATTGGCCCTACTGGAGATGGTGCTCAGGGGAGCCATCAGAACGCTTGCCAACCGGCCCAAGCCCACCTCCACTACGTCACAGAACCATCAGAACTCTCTCTAACGGGCCCAAACCCACGATCACTGCGTCACAGAACGCTCTCTAACCGGCCCAAGCCCAACACAGCTCTGTCACAGAACCATCAGAACGCTCTCTAACGGGCCCAAGCCCACGATCACTGCGTCACAGAACCAGTAGGAACACGAAGGCTACGACACAGCTGCTCATCGGGGGGGCGATTAGTCAGGTCTACAGGTCATACACAAATACATCACAGAAGGGACACAAACATGACCCCCCCTCTAAACACACACACACACACACACACCACCATTGCACACTCCCACACACACACACACCACCATTGCACACTCCCACACACACACACACAAACATTGCACACTCCCACAGACACACACACCACCATTGCACACTCCCACACACATAACATCCAAGTGGGGGTATAAACACGAGCGACAATTTACACACACACACACACACACACACGCTTGAGAGAAGAAGCACATGGCTGCTAATCTGGCTGCTTAATCAGCTCAGGCCATCAGAAGCTGCATCATCACACCTCTGATCTTCTCACGACATGAATACCACAATGGGGGCATGATAACACACTCCAAAGAGAATTAGGCCAAGTGCAAGCACGCACACACACACACACACAAAACGTCATTACTCATCCCCAAAACAAGGCATGGGCCTATCCAACAACAATCCACACAATCTGCTCAAAGCACTCTCCCACACCAACCAGAACTCTCCCACACCAACCAGAACTCTCAACACACCAACCAGAACTCTCACACACTAACCAGAACTCTCCCACACCAACCAGAACTCTCCCACACCAACCAGAACTCTCACACACACCAACCAGAACTCTCAACACACCAACCAGAACTCTCACACACCAACCAGAATTCTCACACACCAACCAGAACTCTCAACACACCAACCAGAACTCTCACACACCAACCAGAACTCTCAACACACCAACCAGAACTCTCCCACACCAACCAGAACTCTCAACACACCAACCAGAACTATAACAACAACCACAACTCTCCCACAACAACCAGAACAAACCAATAAGTCCATCATGTCACACACAGAAGATCATCACGTACATCGCTAAACTGTCAAGTACACAAAATACCTAAACTCACACTTCACACACCGTATCTTCACCCTCAAATTATAATGAACCTTCAAAATCTCACACCAGCAGTGCCATATAGCCCCTAACCACACCACAACACAACACAACACAACACAACACAACACAACACAACACAACACAACACAACACAACACAACACAACACAACACAACACAACACAACACAACACAACACAACACAACACAACACAACACAACACAACACAACACAACACAACACAACACAACACAACACAACACAACACAACACAACACAACACAACACAACACAACACAACACAACACAACACACACACACACACACACACACACACACACACACACACACACACACACACACACACACACACACACACGCCCAGGCAGTGGCAAAGAAAGCCAGACAAGGGGAAGAGAGAGAGACAAAAACACTCTGTTTACACTGGAAGGATGGGTTGTGGGTGGGTGAGTGAGAGTGTGTGTGCGTGTGTGTGTGTGTGCGTGTGTCCTATGCCTTGACCTCAATCATCATTCCGAACTTTTATGCGCACAGACAAGTCCACCCTTCCATCAGCATCAGAGCCCACCTTCCCTGCAGCGCACACACACACACACACACACACACACACACACACACACACACACACAGGTCAGGGTTAAGCGAGGCTTTGATGTGCTCCTCTGCTGTGGGTTCCTGCCAGAGCTCAGAGCTCGGGGCTTTTTTGTTCTCGTCTGGAGACGGGAAGATTTCCGCCGGCTCTGGACCTCTCCCTCTCCCTACAGTCTCGCTCGCAAGCCCAAACAAAGCTCAGAGTGCACTCACACACACACACACACACACACACACCAGGCATTCCTTTGGGGGAGTGACCAGACAGACACACACACACACAAACACACACACACACACACAAACCAGGCATTTCTCCTGGGGCATCCAGTGGGAAATTTCAGCGCTCTCTCCTCTGGTCTCCTGTTCCTATGATACTACTCAAGCAATGGGAAGATGGACGCCCACACAGCTTCCTGTTCAAACACAGCTTCTTCCCAGGCTCGTATCAAGTGTACTCTCTATCTGCACACAGCTTCTTCACAGGCTTGCATCAAGTGTACTCTCTCTCTCTCTCTCTCTCTCTCTCTCTCTATCTGCACACAGCTTCTTCACAGGCTTGCATCAAGTGTACTCTCTCTCTCTCTCTCTCTCTCTCTCTCTCTATCTGCACACAGCTTCTTCACAGGCTTGTATCAAGTGTACTCTCTCTCTCTCTCTCTCTCTGCACACAGCTTCTTCACAGGCTTGCATCAAGTGTACTCTCTCTCTCTCTCTCTGCACACAGCTTCTTCTGAGGCTCGTAACAAGTGTACTCTCTGTCTTGCAGTCTAGTTTCTGTACACCATTTCTGGTCAAATCATGGTTATTATGGTTTAATAGGCCTCACAACAGTCTGAAACACCACCCTTCCACACCCATCTGAGGATTGGGCCTGCATCTTTCCAAACAACGATTGGGGCACACCACTTATTTA
>NC_137908.1:2392604-2397604 GCF_963457725.1 Sprattus sprattus | reverse complement strand
TGCTAAACATGTAACATCAGGCCTAGCAAAGGCAGTATCGTTCTACCATACAACCCGTTTTTTGGTTTGGTAATGTGACGCTAACGGTGTGAAGTTATTTGATAAAGTTACTGTGAAGTTAGGATGCAGTGCCGGGTAACATTAACTCCTATGTCCACATGTTATAAGCCTGCGTGTGTGTGGCAGGTGTTCCCTACACAATGGCAGAATCGAGAGACTTTACACTTTGGTATAACCATATCCTAACAACATGGTCATGTGCGCTTACGCAAAGTTCAACAGCATTGCTCAACAACTTTGCCAGCACAGATTAAAAACAGGCACGACGTTAGACGAATTGTCTTGACATAAACTTACCTTTAGTGCGAATTTCTCTCCGGTTTTCCTCTGGAAGACTTCGATCACCCTGCCATTAATGCCCTGTCCGAGTACCGAGCTTGTGACCTTGTAGTCATCCGTAATAGCGTTTTTCTTGATCTGAAGGGTGGGCTTGACGTGGAACTGCATGTTCTGTTGTTGTAGAGCCTGCTGCTGTTGTGGGTTCGGAAATACCGGTGGGTTCGACATCATTGTGAATGACGAGAGGAGACAAGGAGACGGGACACCTCGTACCTCTTCTCTACTTGGTGGGCTTGCTTAAAGTTAATTTCTATCCTCCAGGCCAATGTCAGCCGAAGAGTTTCAAAGTAGGTTCGTACGAAAACAAAGGATAGTTTTACAAATGACAGCTTAATACGAACTAACTTGACCGCACAAGAAGACCTGAAAGCTGTGGTCCTTTATGCTAGCGAGTCGCTTTTCAGAAGTTAGCGAACAAGCTAGCTAGCTAATATCCATTTCGGGGGTCAATTCACCAATTCCCGCCTGAGGAAAAACGCCTAACGTTTCCTCTGCTGGTCGCGCTCGTAAAAGCAGGTGTACAAACGAATAAGTGGTGGTTTGTCTTGCCTTAAAATAAAAGATAAACGTAAAACACAGTTTAAAAGACGACAAAGTCAGACCGCGAACACCGACAGACACACGCACTGTCCTTCGGCTAGCAAGCTACTTTCCGAAGAGTCTGGGCAGTTTTTTTTCTCCCCCCTGACGTCATGCCTCTGAGAGGAATGTATGAGCCACTTCTTAAAGGAGAAGGTTAATCCAAACTCACACCTCTGTGATCCAAACGGATCTCTATGTTTCCGATGCTCTCTTTCCCCTTGAAACAATCAGAATTAAATTACCCAAATAATTATATATAATTTATGTATTTCATGTTTGTTTACCGACCTCTTTGTTGTTTCTTACAAAGTGACAACTGTAACAACTGTAGCCTAATTTGTCTATCTATCTATCTCTCTGTCTATCTATCTATCTGTCTATCTGTCTATTTATATATCTGTCTGTCTATCTATCTATGTATCTATACATCTCTCTATCTCTCTGTCTACCTATCTATCTAACTATCTATCTATCTTTCTGTCTGTCTGTCTGCCTGTCTATCTATCTATCTATCTATCTATCTATCTATCTATCTATCTGTCTGTCTGTCTGTCTGTCTGTCTGTCTGTCTGTCTGTCTGTCTGTCTGTCTGTCTGTCTGTCTGTCTCTGTCTGTCTATCTATCTATCTATCTATCCATCTGTAATAACGTTGTATATCTATAGGCCTACAAAGAAGGCAGGCAACAAGTTGCTCAAAGAATACACAGAAAACTAAAAAAAATGAATTAATGTATACAATGAAACGGTGCTTTGGAAAATTAATGTACCTATTATTTGTTTAGATTTTACAAGACCTTAAGTTATTGTAGGCCTACTAGTTACTGTTCTACCAACTGTGTAGCACATTCCGGATCATTCTTTATTTTCGAGATAACACTGAAAGTTTTACTCAGTTATACTTTATATACTGTTAGCCAATAAATAACGAAATTGTGAAATTTAACATTCTGATCAAATAGCCTAATATTAATTTCACTCTATGGCAAACAAATCTTTCCGGTGTCGTTGGCCACTTCGTAATCTTCCCACAAGGTGGCAGAATAAGCATACATTCGAGATCGTTAAAAATGCTTTTGTGTGAAATGTTTTTGTTTTCTTTTAGCTTAACTCCTACATTGATCAAGAAATTGTGCTCCAAGTCGTTAATTAATGTATTATCTCTCGTTATATTGGTTGTATTGGTTATATTATCTCTGCTTATGACTATTAAGTTACTTTAATATTCTACTATATAGTAAGATACGTTTCAAGGTTTTTAGCTAACAGCCCTGTTTTGTCACTGTCAACTGTACAAAACTATTGCAGTGGAATAGTGAAATAATATTGGAATAAATTAATCAGCATTTAATTGTGATAAACTAAATTGTCACGCAAACCACTTAAGACGATGTAGGGTGCCTTCTCAAATCAGACACAAGATGGCGCTGTAGCCTAATGATAATCTCACAGTGGGCATGTGATTACTGATTGCCAAAACTGCATAAGTGACACCAATAAATGACTTTACCTGTTGCCAGAAACAACAGCCACAAGGTCTTCAGACATGAGCCTGCTTTATGACATAATATGATCAACATTCCCTGTCAAACGTCCAAAACTACTATTTATTGTTTTTTAGATTAACATTTTGGTTTCATTGAGAAATCTCATTTACGTCCTGCCTGTTCTTAGCGCTTGTTCATACATAATGACGTAATAGTTGTTATTAAGTCTGAGCTATGTTACTAAAACATTTAGGAGTAATGGCACTATGACACATGTCCCAAAGGTGAAGTAGCCTATGAGACATGTTGAAAAGGTCAAGAACCCTAATTCCTACCTTTGTTGTGAAAGATGCCCTTTCAGATCAACCATGATGATGTCATTATGACACAATAGATAACGTTGTTTCTCAGTGTTAATCTGTATGCCGAGCCTCTTGATCACTGATTCCAGGTGGATCTAAGACCTCTGGTTTAACAAGGTCAAGTTGATAACGACTGACATGAAAGGTGTGAAACACAGACACAGACACATAAAGCACATCTGTGAGACACTGAAGTGATGAGAGAGTGCGACGTTTACCAAGTCACCCTACATACAGTAGACTGTTTACTAAGTCAGCCTACATACAGTAGACTTACATTTACATTTACATTTAGTCATTTAGCAGACGCTTTTGTCCAAAGCGACGTACAAGGGAGAGAACAATCAAGCTGGTGTAACAATAAATACTGCTTATTTTTTGGTGTGAAGTACCAAGTGAAATGACACCGCTTTGATTGCAAATGATTTTTACTGGTGTCTGCATACATTTAATAAAGACAGGCCTGGACTGTCAAACAGTGTGTGTTTGTCAAACCGTGTGTTGCTTGAAGTACCCTGACCAAGACGGATCACTTGACTTGGTCCCCGGGGGCGCCTAAAGGCTGCCCACTGCTCCTGGGGGTCCTGGAGGAAGGACAGGTTGGGAGAAATGCAGAGAATAAATCAACTGCGACCTTGGCCTGCGTGTGCGTGTGTGTGTGGATGTATGTGTGTGTGTGTGTGTCCTGTGCCGCCACCTATATATACACGTGTGTGTAACCGTGTATCGTTTGTGTGAATAAAAACAGACTGAAGTCAGCCTTGTTTGTTTGTTTGTTTGTTTGTTTGTTTGTTGTTGTCCCTAGCTGTGTGTGTATGTGTGTGTGTCCTGTGTCGCCACCTATATATAGACACGTGTGTTGTTTGTGTGAGTAAATACTGATTTAAGTCAGCCTTGTTTGTTTGTTTGTTTGTTTGTTTGTTTGTTTGTTTGTTTGTTGTCCCTAGCTGTGTGTGCTCGCTACCTGAGGCTTCCTGCAGAGGAACCTGAAAACCTCCCTGCTCCAGGGCACACTCCTCTGAGAATCCCCTCTTGGCTGTACCACACACACACACACACACACACACACACACACACACACACACACAAACCACTCTTGGCTCATACGGGGTATTATGACGGCAGTTACATAAGTGAGCTTCCCATGACCCATCGAGTTCACAGCCTTCTGCTCATACATTTATATACACACACACACACACACACACACACACCACAACCTCCCCATCTACACAAATACACACACACAAACCTGAGCCTTTCCTTTTACCCCTCTTCCTTCTCCACAAACACACACACACACACACACACACAAACAAACACACATACAGACACACACACAAACACAAACAGTCACACATACAATCACACACACACCCCATCCACACACACATACACAAACCAGACTCTCTCACCATCCATACACACTCAAACACAAATACACAAACTTGACCCTCTCCCCATACGCAGACACAAATACACATAGCATAGTCACACAGAATGCCTCTACAGCTGGAATGAAAGTGCTGGCATGTTTCTTGTGATGAGTTGGCAGTATTTCACACACACACACACACACACACACACACACACACACCCCCCTCGTCCAACTGCAGTGGAGGCAACATAGCGACCACGGGGAACATACTGTACTGAACAAAGAGGGAGTGCCCCACTCCTCTCTGACCTCTCCATACAGCCACAACCACGGGAGGGAATGGGGGATAGAGGGAGAGAGAGACAGAGAAAGAGAGAGAGAGAGAGAGAGAGAGACGATGAAGGAGAGACTGTGAGAAAATGAGAAAGAGAGAGCGACAAAAAGAGAGAGAGACGAGGAAGGAAAGAGAAGGAGAGACTGAGAAAAAGAGAAAGAGAGAGAGAGAGAGAGACAGAAGGAGAGAGAAGGAGAGACTGTGAAAAAATGAGAAAGAGAGAGAGAGAGAGAGACAGAAGGAGAGAGAAGGAGAGACTGTGAAAAAATGAGAAAGAGAGAGAGAGAGAGAAGGAGAGACTATGAAAACATGAGAAAGAGAAAGAGAGAGCAAGTGAGTGGGAGAGGGAGACGAAGTGGTCTATATGGCGACTAAAATAACAGAAGTTGTTGCACTCATAGGACATGCAGTACTTTATGAGGATGTGAGAGAGAGACAGGCCTCATAGGACATGCAGTAC
>NC_137908.1:2384200-2387404 GCF_963457725.1 Sprattus sprattus | reverse complement strand
TTGGCCCTACACGTAGGAGCACCTCCAGCCTGGGCGTGTGTGTGTGTGTGTGTGTGTGTGTGTGTGTGTGTGTGTGTGAGTGTGTGTGTGTGTGTGTGTGTGTGTGTGTGTGTGTGAGGTGTGTGAGAGAAGCAGTGGCAGAGATGTCCATGCCCATGTTGGGCCATCTGACCCGAGGGCCGAGTGGGCTTGCCACCACTCTCAAACACACACTCTCTCACACACACTCACACACACACACACACACACTCACACACACACACACACACACACACGTCTGACACGACATGTCATGTCAGTGTGTCTGTGGGCCACACTGGGATAATCCTCCCTGCTGTTCTCTCCCTCTCTCTGAGGACAGAGGGGTAAGAATACACACGGGCAGGCAGGTCCACTGACAGGCCCTCACGCCGTCTGCAAAGGGCAGGAGTGTGTGTGTGTGTGTGTGTGTATGTGTGTGTGTGTGTGTGTGTGTGTGTGTGTGTGTGTGTGTGTGTGTGTGTGTGTGTGTGGTTTCAGAGGGCAGGCTAATATTGCAAGCTAATGCGGGCCTCACGTTTCCAGTGTCGATTTCACTGGCTAATAGGATTAGCTGAATTACCCCCACAGCCTCCTCGTGCGCCTCCACACACACACACACGCACACACGCACACACGCACACACGCACACACACACACACACACACAGCCTCCTTGTGCGCCTCTTGAGCACGGAAAACAGCCTGTGCAGATGTCACCTAAGGTTTCCATTGCAAGGAGAAGGAAGGGGGGAGGAGGCCAGCTGGGGGAGCAAGAGGAGTGGAGGGGAGGAAGGTGTGGAAGGGACAGAAGAGGAGAGGAGAGAGAAGAGAAGAGGAGAGGATAGGAGAGAGTAGAGGAGAAGAGAGCGTAGAGGAGTAGTGAAGAGAGAGGAGAGGAGAGGAGAGGAGAGGAGAGGATGTGGAGAGGAGGAGAGGAGAGAGGAGAGGAGAGGAGAGGAGAGGAGAGGAGAGGAGAGGAGAGGAGTGGAGGGAGAGGAGAGGAGGAGGAGAGGAGAGAGAGGAGAGGAGAGGAGTGGAGGGGAGAGGAGAGGAGTGGAGGGAGGAGAGGAGAGGAGGAAGGGACAGAAGAGGAGAAGTGAAGAGAGAGGAGTAGTGAAGAGAGAGGAGAGGAGAGGAGAGGAGTGGAGTAGTGAAGAGAGAGGAGAGGAGAGGAGAGCAGAGGAGTGGAGGGGAGGAGAGGAGGAAGGGACAGAGGAGGAGAGGAGAGGAGGAAGGGACAGAAGAGGAGAAGTGAAGAGAGAGAAGAGGAGAGGAGAGGAGTGGAGGGGAGGAGAGGAGAGGAGGAAGGACAGAAGAGAGGAGAAGTGAAGAGAGAGGAGAGGATGTCGTCATGTAGTGCACACATTTCAAGCACACTTTCTCAAACCTGACTTTGAACTGTCCTGTGTGAGCATGCCTGGCCATGTTGTGTCTCGTCTCCTAGAGTGTCCACTGATGAGACCGCACTCTCTTATGAGAGAGACTCTGTGTGTGTGTGTGTGTGTGTGTGTGTGTATGTGTGTGTGTTTGTGTTGTGTGGCGTGTGTGAGAAGAGTGTCCCACTGATGAGACTGCACTCTCTGTTATCTCTCTGTCCCACTGATCATGAATATATAGAATGGCTTTTACACACATGAGAAAGAGAGAGACACACACACACACACACACACACACCACACACACACACACACACACACACACACAGCAGATCATGGATCTATAGAATAGCTTTACACACACTAGTAGAGACTGCAGATCATGGATCACACACACACACACACACACACAGCAGATCATGGATATATAGAATAGCTTTACACACACTAGTAGAGACTGCAGATCATGGATCACACACACACACACACACACACACACACACACACACACACACACAGCAGATCATGGATATATAGAATAGCTTTACACACACTAGTAGAGACTGCAGATCATGGATCACACACACACACACACACACACACACACACACACACACACACAGCAGATCATGGATATATAGAATAGCTTTACACACACTAGTAGAGACTGCAGATCATGGATCACACATGCATTTGTGTCACATCCTTACAGTTTCAAATACGAATAAAGAGGGCATTTCACCTGGGTTGTGTGTGTGTGGGGGGGGGGGGGGCATGTTGTGTGTCTGTGTGTGTGTGTGGGGGGGGGGGGGGCATATTGTGTGTCTGTGTGTGTGGGGGGGGGGGGGGGTCATGTTGTGTGTCTGTGTGTGTGTGTGGGGGGGGGGGGGGGGGGGGGGGGGGCATGTTGTGTGTCTGTGTGTTTGTGTGTGTAGGGGGGGTTGTGTTGCCCTTGTCTCCTGAGCTCCTCCCTGCCGTCTAAATGAAGCTCTTCTCCGCCTTAACTGTTCAACCCACTGACCTAATGAGGGAGGAGTGCGTGTGTGTGTGTGTGTGTGTGTGTGTGTGTGTGTGTGTGTGTGTGTGTGTGTGTGTGTGTGTGTGTGTGTGTGGTCCTGTTTGCTGGTGTTCAGAGCCTCAGACAGCAGGAGGGCAGTAATCCCTTCCCCTGCTGGTGCCTCAGAGCCCTAAGCCCTGCCCTATTTACAGCTCTATTTACTCCTCCTGCTCCTGCTCCTCCTCCTGCTCCTCCTCCTGCTCCTCCTGCTCCTGCTCCTCCTCCTGCTCCTGCTCCTCCTCCTGCTCCTGCTCCTGCTCCTGCTCCTGCTCCTGCTCCTGCTCCTGCTCCTCCTCCTGCTCCTGCTCCTGCTCCTGCTCCTGCTCCTGCTCCTCCTCCTGCTCCTGCTCCTGCTCCTGCTCCTGCTCCTCCTCCTGCTCCTCCTCCTGCTCCTGCTCCTGCTCCTGCTCCTGCTCTTGCTCCTATTCCTGCTCCTCCTCCTGCTCCTCCTCCTGCTCCTGCTCCTGCTCCTGCTCCTGCTCCTGCTCCTGCTCCTGCTCCTGCTCCTGCTCCTGCTCCTGCTCCTCCTCCTGCTCCTGCTCCTGCTCCTGCTCCTGCTCCTGCTCTTGCTCCTATTCCTGCTCCTGCTCCTGCTTCTGCTCCTCCTGCTTCTGCTCCTCCTGTTCCTCCTGTTCCTCCTCCTGCTCTTGCTCCTGCTCCTGCTCCCTGCTCCTGCTCCTGCTCCTGCTGCTCCTGCTCCTCCTCCTGCTCCTGCTCCTGCTCCTGCTCCTGCTCCTGCTCCTGCTCCTGC
>NC_137908.1:2339200-2359200 GCF_963457725.1 Sprattus sprattus | reverse complement strand
TTGTCACAACTCTGACCTTGACATGAAACACACACTTTAAAGGCAGCAGCAGTGTGTCAGCAGAAAGAAACCTCAGACAACCCCCCTCACACACACACACACACACACACACACACACACACACACACACACACACACACACACACACACACGGAACACACACACGGAACACTCAGAGCACACACACACACACAGCACACAGCTCTCAAGGACAAAGAGATCAATTCATGTTATTGACTTTTTATTTTTCTTTAGAAAAAGAAAATAGTAAGAACTAATACAAGCTCATTTTGGTTACTTTACACAATTGTCATTATCCACGTCGTCATGGTCACCGAGTCCTTGTATACATTTTGATTTTCTCATGCTCTGAAAACCGGGGCCCAACATCTATCAACACAAACAACGGCTGGGAAAAGGAAACCAATGACATTTAAACCATACATTATACAGCTCTGTGTCATGACATCACACACACACACACACACCATACATTATACAGCTCTGTGTCTCCGTGTCTATCGCTTCGTTTTAAAACCTCATCGTCATGGTGAGGCGACACACACCGCACTCGAACAGAAGAAAGAGAAAACCAGAGAGAGAGATAAGAGAGTCAAAGTCCCTAATGCGCAGAGCTGAGTCTCATCAAGTGGGATTGGTTGAAGGCACAGGATTGGACGGCCCCCTCTGGACGAGGGAGCTGTGTACCACTAACAGAGAGAGAGAGAGAGAAAGAGAGAGAGATAAAAGATAGACGGAGGGAGAGAACCAGAGAGAGAGAGAAAGAGAAAGAGAGGGCTAGAGAGAGAGAGAGAGGATGAGAAAGAGAGAGAGAGGATGAGAAAGAGAGAGAGATGGCTAGAGAGAGAGATAAAGAGAGAGAGAGTTGTCACTCATCACTTGATGTTTGTTTTGGAGAGAAAGCTGTGAGAGAGAGAGAGAAGGGACAGGGAGCCGGTCTTTGACTCCGGCCGGTCGGTGACTGAGGTTGAGATCTGATTCAGCTTTATTGCGGAGGTAGACTGACCACAGTGGATGTTCCCCTCGGTCTCCTGAGACACACACTCCCAGATGACAGGGTCTGGAGCACACACACACGCTAACATGCTCACACACACACACACTGCCCTGTGTTCTGTTCTGTTGGTCACGGTTTCCCCTGAAGTCCAGCTCAGGAGTTGGAAGCACCATAATCATCGACTGTACCTGGGAACCCTATTACGTCTGGAATACACTCCTCTCTTTCCACACACACACACACACACATACACACACACACACACGTCACCTCCTAACGCCGTCTCACAGTGGGGTGGGGAGGACCTGAGAAGGTCTTTGGACCTAACAACAGTGACGGTCGCTCTCTAAGAAGCCTTAGGCATTGACCTGAAATATGCAGCAGGCTAAACGCTCCCCACACTGAACACCTGGTGAACTCCTGACCCCTCACCCTTAACCTTAACCTTGGTCCACAGGTTCCAACACGCCGTCGACCCGGAGGGCATACCTCTAGTTTCCAACAGTCATGCCCCTCATCACTAGTTCCTCTAAGAAACCACTGCTCTACCCAGGTCTCCTTGCATTCAATGCTCAACTGACGGTCACAAAAACGTGATTTAAAAAAAGACAAGAAGGCATTGATCTCCGTCTACTCTCTCATGTCAACATGAGCTATTAAACCAGAACATGCTTTCCTCTTAAAAACACTTAGCCAGAGTGCACACTAGTAAGACAGCCAGAGTGCACACTAGTAAGACAGCCAGAGTGCACACTAGTAAGACAGCCAGAGTGCACACTAGTAAGACAGCCATCTGATCAGACTAGACAGACCGGAAGAGTGCTAACTGCTGGACTGCTCTGGTACGATCGAAGCCCTTTGTGGTAGGAGATGGCTACGCCGAAGAGGGAGGTGTGCCACGCAGATCAGGCGCTAGCCGAGTGTGGAGGGTCCCTGGCGAGGGAGAGAGGGAGAGGGAGGGTCAGGTCCTTTTCCAGAGAGGGCAGCCATCTTTCTTCTTAGCATGGGAGCGATAACAGGAGAAGCCTCTCCACTCTGCCACAGCAAAGAGGGGGGGGAGGGGGCAACTTGGTCACAGCGAGAGGCGCGCACACACACACACACACACATACACACACACACACAACCCAGCAGGAGACACTGGGAGGCTACCCACAATGCCTCCTGACAGCAGGCTAGCAGGCAGGGGGTGATTTGGAACACACCCTAGCTGGCCCTGGCCAGGCGCCCCACATGAAGGGTGTGTCTGGGGGGGGGGGGGGGATTACTTCAGGGGGAGGGACGGGACAGGACGGGACGGAACAGGACAGGAATAACCGAGTCTGGACAGATCCGGTCCCGACCCAACCCGACGCTCCCGACCTCCATCGCCAAGAAGGAAGGGACTAACCTCTCGGTTACTACGGTAACACGTTTGCCAAGTAGTCGCTTTGCCAGGTGCAAGCAGATGGTTAGCGCGCTAAACTAACGCTAGCTAGCTAGTCTGTCTGTCTGTCTGTCTGTCTGTCCGGCTGTCTGCCTTTCCTCAAACACACTTCCCAGAGTTCATCACTCACCAGACCGACTTGACTACTTCCTTTCCCTTCACTCAGATCACGGGGCACCCTCCACCCTCCACCCTACCCCACCCCCATGCCCAGCGGCCACTTACTGCCCCCTCAGGTGCCATGCAGACCTTCTTCCACTGCCAGAGCTAACCCCTTGAGGGAAGTTCAGAGTGGGATCACAGACACACCTTTAGGAGGCCCAAAGAAGAAGACTTTAAAACAGAACAAACCTGATGACCTCTCTCTCTCTCTCTCACACACACACACACACACACACACACACACACACACACGTCGCTGCTAAGACTGGCCCCTGGGGCTCACCGCTGGAGACAGGAATAGACTCACACGGTAACGCCAGATACCAGGCCCACATGCAAGTGGAGGAGGAGGAGAAGAGACGACAAGAGAACGTAAGGCTGACTCACTGCTAAAGGTTGTGCTACTTTTCTCTCTGTGTACTTTGGGCTACGGGGCGCCTTAAAAAAAAACACAACAGGCTTTAGATCCCTCAGGGTCCTAGATCCTTTAGATCCCTCAGGGTCCTAGATCCTTTAGATCCCTTAGGGTCCTAGATCATTTAGATCGTTTAGGGTCCTAGATGCTTTAGGGTCCTAGATCCTTTAGATCCCTCAGGGTCCTAGATCCTTTAGATCCCTCAGGGTCCTAGATAGAACACTTAACCGGTCAGATATTAGTAAGCACACTAAAGCAACACCTCACAGGGTGCTACTCGTCTGACCAGTCTCTGCTAAGCCCTTTAAAGTTCACATAACAGTCAGCCCTTAAGAGTGTGGAGATGTACAGCATAGAAGGTGTGTGTGTGTGTGTGTGTGTGTGTGTGTGTGTGTGTGTGAGTGAAGGTGTGTCGTAGACTAAAGAGTGCTAACGTGACTTGAGTAGAAAGAGTAGTGTAAAATCCTGCCCATGCAGGGTGCGAACAGACAAACAGCATCAACAAGTTTCACCCAAATTCACCTCAACAGCATTATCCTCCCGAGGAACCTTTTAAAAACTCACATACCTTCACAAAGGCAGTTGGATGAAAACAAAACACAGCATCGTTGAAACTTAGTATAAAACTTTTTTTTTTTTTATCATGTCCTTTTTTTTTTTTTAACTTTTTTAGCTTGCTGGCTCACATTAAAAGTGTTTAAAACCGCTGAGTGTTGCCACTCGAACCGTACAAAACAAAAACAAAAAAATCAAAAACAAAAAAAAAGAGTCTAAAACCCAACACTATAAAACCTGTCCATGTCCCTGCAGGGGGTAGAGGGGTTGGGGGGGTGGGGGGCGCAACTCTACGAGACGAGTTTGGGAAGCACAGTGCGTAGCGGTATACTCCCGCCCGAGTCGCCCATCATGTTGGTCCGCAGTTTGCTGGTGGCGGGCGCGATGCCCGGGGGGGGCACCTTGGAGATGATGCTGGGGAACGAGGTGCTGTGCTCCGTAGTCGACCGCTTGGGCACCAGCGTCTTCTCGGTGCCGGCGCCACCCGCGGGCACGGGCTTGGGCAGCCGCTTGTAGAGCCAGGGGTGGCGCATGGCCTGCACGGGCGTCATGCGCGTGGCCGGGTCCCAGTCCAGACACTTCTTCAGGAAGTCGATGAAGGTGGGGTCGTCCGAGCCCTTGAGCACGGTGACCCACTCCTTGCTGCCGGGCGGGCCGCGCATCTTGCCGCGGCGGGAGCGCGTGCCGTTGAGCACCACGGCGCCGTTGGCCAGCGTGCTGGCCGTGCAGTAGCGCGGGTGCCCCTTGGAGTTGATGAAGTTCTTGGCGCGCTTGGACTGTTCCAGAAGCTTCTGCGGCGGCATGCCCAGCACCTCCATCATGCAGGCCAGCTGGTCGCCCTCGTCCTCGCCGGGGAAGAGCGGGTAGCCCGTCAGCAGCTCGGCCAGGATGCAGCCAAAGCTCCACATGTCGATGGGCATGCCGTAGCGCGAGCCCAGGATGACCTCGGGCGCGCGGTAGAAGCGCGACTGGATGTAGGTGTAGACGCGCTGGTGGTCGAAGCAGCTGGAGCCGAAGTCGATGACCTTGATGCCGCTGCGGCCCTGCTGCTTGAGCAGGATGTTCTCGGGCTTGAGGTCGCAGTGGATGATCTTGTTGCGGTGGAGCGCCTCCAGGCACTGCAGGATGGAGTGGGCGAACTTGCGCACCAGGGGCAGGCTGAAGCCCTGGAACTTGTTGCGCTTGATGAGCTCGTAGAGGTTCATGCTGAGGAGTTCGAAGGTCATGCAGATGTGGTTGCGGAAGGTGAAGTGCTCCACCATGTGCACCACGTTCAGCGCGCCCGTCTTGTCCTGCTTGCGCAGGTGCTCCAGGATGCGGATCTCCTCGGCAGCCTGACGGTGGAAGCGCTTCTCATTGCGCACCATCTTCAGCGCCAGGTGCTGGTGCAGCTTGTGGTCGTACACCTTGGCCACCTGGCCGAAGCTGCCCTTGCCGATGACCTTGAGGAACTCGTAGCGGTAGGCCAGGTGGTCGTGAGGCACGTGGATGTAGCCGCCCTGGTCGTCGTCGTAGCCGTTGTTGTTGGAGCCGCCCGCCACGCTCTGGATCTTCTTGGCGTTGGGCCCCAGGAAGTAGACGTCGGGGTAGCTGTGGATCTCCTGCAGCTCCAGCGGCGTGAGCTGCAGCCGGTACTGCTTCAGCGCCTGGTCCGGGTTCAGCGTGCCGGCGGGCCTGGCCGTAGTCTTCGCGGCGCCGGAGGAGGGGGTGGTGGTGTCGCTGGACTTGGCCGAGCCGTTGCTGTCCACGCTGCGCTCCTTGGCGAGCGAGGGCTGGCTCTTCACGCCCGCCGGCACGCCGTTGCCCATGGCAACGCCGGCGATGCCGTTCTGCTGGCCCGCGGCGCTCAGCTTGCGGTTGTAGGCGTCCTCGTAGAGGTACTTCACCTTCATCTGGCCAGTGCGAGCTCCATGGTGGTCCTTCATCATGGGCTTATTCACAGTCTACAGAGACCAAGGGAACACACAAGCACACAGACTGTTAGGACACTGGGGACCATAGACGTCTAAGCTGGGGACCATAGACGTCTCCATCACGGGCTTATTCACAGTCTAGAGAGGCAAGCACACAGACTGTTAGGACACTGGGGACCATAGATGTTTAAGCAGGGGACCATAGACGTCTAAGCTGGGGACCATAGACGTCTAAGCTGGGGACCATAGACGTCTCCATCATGGGCTTATTCACAGTCTAGAGAGGCAAGCACACAGACTGTTAGGACACTGGGGACCATAGATGTTTAAGCAGGGGACCATAGACGTCTAAGCAGGGGACCATAGACGTCTAAGCTGGGGGCCATAGACGTTATCATCATGGGCTTATTCACAGTCTAAAGAGGCAAGCACACAGACTGTAGGGACACTGGGGACCATAGATGGCTAAGCTGGGGACCATAGATGGGTAAGCATGACTAAACATGTTATATTCGTTATGGGTCGTGTCATGTGCCGTGTCATGTGCCGTGGGTATGACAGAGAGTAGTCACACATCAGAATGGCATGTAACACTTGTTTCTCATATAACACATCAGTATTGTCACGGCTTTGCCTGGCTCCTCCTCCTCTGTGTGCTTCATCTATCTCATACAGGTGAGCGGGGCGCAGGTGTTGGGTGTTGCCCTAATTGCTTCCCGGTCGGGACCATAAAAGCGCGTCAGATGAGACTAGAGGAGGCCGCCGCTGCTTCGTCTCCCCCGCACCGACTTTGTTTTGCTTATTCACTTCACCTCACAATACTGATTGCTGACACTTTTATTTTCCAATTACTACTTCAATACTGACTTTACTTAAACCATTCTGTTCAGTTTGATTTACTTTAATAAATATAATATATACATCGTTCCTGAAAGTGTGGCATTCCCGTCTCTGTTCCATGCCCTGAGCCAGGCTTGTAACAGTATGGAAATATTTATGATGTAAATGGACAGTCAGAACACTTTGACAGTGGGGGAAACTACAGCTGGCACCGTTTGTGTGTGTGTGTATGCATATATATGCATATGTTGACGTTATGTTCCATGTTAATCACACACACACACACACACACACAATGAAATGGCAGTCATGAGTGTGTTTGAGGGCGGCCCAGTTCAGTGTCAGCAGGGCGTCTCCTGTTCCAGTTTTACACTAGCCAGCGCTACAGCGCTCCAGAGCCAAGCTATCTGTTAGCAGCGCTACAGATCTAGCCAGCGCTACAGCGCTCCAGAGCCAAGCTATCTGTTAGCAGCACTAGCCAGCGCTACAGTGCTCCAGAGCCAAGCTATCTGTTAGCAGCACTAGCCAGCGCTACAGTGCTCCAGAGCCAAGCTATCTGTTAGCAGCACTAGCCAGCGCTCCAGAGCCAAGCTATCTGTTAGCAGCACTAGCCAGCGCTACAGAGCCAAGCTATCTGTTAGCAGCGCTACAGATCTAGCCATTGATTAGCAGTGGGTGACCGGGTTTAATCAGGACACACACGCACGCTTCATCAATACCTGGCACATGCCACTCTGTCAAAACCAGGGAGCCCTTTCTCCTAAACACAGTCACACAGTCACACACACCCACACACACACACACAGCCCACTCGTGCTTGGCTGGATACAGGCTGCTCTGAGGGGAGTGTGCTGTTGCTAGGGGAGATGTGGCAGGAGTGTGTGTGTGTGTGTGTGTGTGTGTGACAGACGTGGGTTGGACCAGACAAGAAGATGCCAAACTGGTAGAACAGGATGTGAGCACACAAGGCCTGCGGGCGAACACACACCGAGGTGAGATGGCACAGAGAAACGGCCGTCACCTCACACACACACACACACACTCTCACACACACACACACACACACAGGGAGCTTAAGACCATCACAGAGAAACGGCTGTCACCTCCACACACACACTGGGAGCTCAAACCCATCACAGAGAAACGGCCGTCACCTACACACACACACACACACACACACACACACGCAGGGAGCTAAAGACCATCACAGAGGCCGAGAGGAGAGAGAGAGAGATCTCTTGTCGAGTCGTTGCCTCGGCCATTTCAACAGATTTCACTGGTGGAAAGAAAACTCCCCCTCACCCTCAAGATTACAGGGTGGAGATGTGGAAGGACATTTAGAGCAACTTTACATGTTCGAGGACACCGGGAGACAACCCACTGGATCAGGCTTGGAGAAAATGAAAACACACACGGAATGTATGCGTGTGTGTGTGTGTGTGTGTGAGTGGCTAATCCATTAACTAGCCGGTGTTATCCTGCCCAATGTTTAAATTAGTCCAAGCTGCACAATCCTGTTAAGAGGACAATGGGCTGCAGAGCTGATAGAGGCCGTGTGTGTGCGTGTGTGTGTGTGTGTGTGTGTGTGTGAGGCCGTGTCAAAGAGGGCGCACGCGGAAAAGAGGTCAGCTCGATAAAACTCTGCAATAAAGTTACTCTGCAGGGAGAGCGAGAGAGAGATGAAGAGAGAGAAAGAGAGAGATGGAGAGAACACTTTTATTGGCTAATTTTTCTGATACTCAATTAGTGCGAACGAGTATCAACGGTCATATAAAGCTCATATTTGTAAAATAAATAGACTGAATGGATAGAGAGAGAGAGATAGAGAGTGAGACAGAGAGAGGGAAGGAGGGGGAGAGGGAGGAAGAGAGAGAGAGAGAGAGAGAGAGAGAGAGAGAGAGAGAGAGAGAGAGAGAGAGAGAGAGAGAGAGAGAGAGAGAGAGAGGGAGGGAAGGAGGGGGAGAGGAAGGGAAGGAGGAAGAGCGAGAGAGAGAGAGCGTCAGATGAAGAAGAGAGGCCAGACCAAAACACCAAAATAGGCTTGGCACAGGAGAGGGATACTGAAGGGGCCGGCCGAATAAACCTGCTGGCTGTCCGTCTGTCTCGTCTCGTCTCCCCAGACAGACACACACACTCCATCATGATCATCCTCGCCACGAAACCTCTCCAGTGGAAATGGCTTCATGTAGGGTTTAAACACAGTAGCCCCCCAACACACACACAGATTTCTTTTAATTACGTGGGGTTAGGCTGATGGGGTGTTTGGCAATGCTAGGGAGTGGAGGCTGACAGGGGGGGCAATTAAGACTGAGGCACTCGGGGAGCGGAGGTAGCACACACACACACACACACACACACACACACACACACACAGTTCCCTGGTCCAGCCCCACATCACACAGAGCGGAGATAGCGTATTGGGTGTTTGAGCAAGATCATCTGACGGTCAGCCCGGCGCTTCCGGGCGCCTGAAGAGCTAGCGCTGTGTCGCGCACCGCTCAGCACTACGCCAAAGCGCCGCGGCACCCTCGATAACGAAGCTCATCTATCAGCGCAAACGAAGGGGACGGGACGGCGTCGCAGCGTTGCGTAACTGTACGGGGACGAAGGAGCCGGCTGAAGGGGAATCGATGAGACAGGCAGGAAGATAAATGGGGCGCACCTCAAAATGAAAGACATAATGTATCCAAGACAGGGACCGCCTGGCCGGGCTGCTTATACCAGCGGCTCACACACGCACACCACACACACACACACACACACACACACACACACACAGACACACACACACACACACACGCACACACACACCAGGCTGATTATACCAGCGGCTCATTTCCACTGCAAGGGGTATAAATAGAGAGAGGGTGTGGGAGCATCCAGCAGGGACCACAGCTCAGCTGAGAAGGATGCCCACCCCGACGTGTGTGTGTGTGTGTGTGTGTGTGTGTGTGTGTGTGTGTGTGTGTGTGTCTGCAAAACAGCAGCAGCAGGCACATGCCAGAGAGATGACGAGTGTGAGCAAGCCACAGCTTGATATACTCACACACACACACACACACACACAAACTCAACAACAGGCACATGTACAAAAACCCAACAACACACACACAAATGCAACACACACACACACACACACACCCACCCACCCATCCACCCACCCACCAACACAGGAATGCCCGGTGTGATTGGGGAAATGACAAATGGCATACATGACAACTGTGTGTGTGTGCTTGCCTGCCTAGAGCACAGAGCCACAGGAATGACAACTGTGTCGTTCTTAGTGCCTGGGCAGAGGCAGAACCAGCACACACACACACCACACACACACACACACACACACACACACACACACACACACAGACACAGTCACACAGACACACAGCCCGTTTCATGTGTTAGTGGGTCAAATTTTCAAGTCCACTTATTCCCAACAATCTATTCAGAAAAGCTTCCTGCTCAACTGACTGGCCACATAGGGAATCCAGTCTGGCAGCTACACCAGTCTGGCCCCCCCCAGACGGACGGACGGACACACACACACACACACACACCCCCCACACACACACACAACCCAAGCCTGGAGGAGAGCCATGTGCCACTGACCCCGAGGATGTCCCGGACGGGGCCAGGAGCTGGGAAGCGGAGAGAGGAAGTGTGTGTAGTGTGTGTGTGTAGTGAGGTGTGTGTGTGTGTAGTGAGGTGTGTGTGTGTGTACTTACGGAGTGTTTGGGGAGCGGGGGGAGTCCGGCGGGGCTGTGTCCGTTGAGGTCGGCGGCGTTCTCGTTGACTATGTGGTCCGTGCGCATGTAGGAGTCATAGAGGCCGTCCCCATGTCTCGCTGCGTGGTTGAGGAAAAACACGGGCATTCAGATCAGCGTGCCACCATCCAAACACATCCACAGAAAAAGAAAGAAACTCAAAACCCCAAAGCAAAGGGGACACGAAAGAGTGGAAAAGCCCAGCAGCGAGCGAGCGAGGTGATCAGGTATCCATATCCGTCCTGCTCTGCGCTGTGCTACCTGTGCAAGTGTGTAAGTGTCCTTGCCTCCTGTCTCACACCCTGGCTGTGCTACCTGTGTGTGTGTGTGTGTGTGTGTGTGTCCTTGCCCCGTCTCACACCCTGGCTAAAGTGGGCAGCTGGTGCATCAAGCAGCTTTATGAAAGCCTCGGGTTGAGGAGGGGGGGGGCGTTACCACGCAGCAGGTACATACGTCAGAGCCCAGTCTGCTTCCACCTCCATGCCAACAGAAACAGACTCTCAGGAGAGGATGAGCCCTGCCAGCCGGGGACAGCCCAGCGCTAGCCGCCTCTCATTAGCGCTACAGTCTGTCTGCGAGAGAGAATGACTCGCTCGCACCACCGCCTCCAGCGGCACCGGGAGCTCGGCCCCGCGGCGGCCACGAGACAGGGACAGACACCGGCGCGCCGCGCACGCAGCTCGGCAGCAACATGCACGGGCTTGCAAAAGACACTTCAGAAAACATTAGGCTCCAGAGGACGACAAATGAGGCCCATTTCACAACATGTCTGTCTTGTGTTGTCTCAGTTTAACCCTCTGCAGTGTGTCGATGCTACCGTGACTATGGCATGCTTTTATCGGTATTACGTGTTAGGTAATATGGTGTCAGTGTCACTGCGTATTATCTAATGCAGGTGAACATATTTCAAGACGATTGCCGAGGCAGAGATTTGCCCATTGAAGACGCCTGTCAGGTCAATGGGATAAAGATTAGGCGTCTTAATACAGAACGTACCCCTGGAGTTTGTTCCCGTTCATAATAATCCCGTTCATAAATCTGAACAGCTGCAATTGACGACAATATGACAGATCGGAGCATACACGCACGCACACACAGAGTGAAATAACTGCTGACTTAAGGTTTAAAGCCTTCTCTACGATCACACTTACTGCACATGCTTGAGTTCGACGTGCTCGCATCAACAGCCGGACGAGAAAGTGAAAATGTTTCTATACTTTTTGTTTTGTTTATGTTCGTCCACCACAGCGTAGTTTAGCAGGCCAACAAAGCTGTGATTGTGACATCACAGTCTGACCTATGCTAATCGCCAATACTTGGGCAATCAGTGTAAGGACTCGCACTGCGTGCAGGACAAACTGGCTTTGTTTATCACTCAACACCCCCAAGGCACCAAACACAGAAGCAGCAATGGTTCCGTATGGACCCGGAAGGGCCACGCAACAATAGTCCTGTAACAAGGCAACCAGGCAAAGTTCTCGCATGCTGGCACTGACCAGAAAATGGAGACAATTAATAAAAGGATAATGACACAGAGGATGACGTTACCTGCAGTGATGGGACCGCCGTCTGGCTTTCTGCTTAAAATCATCATGGTTGCAGTTAGGCATACAACCCAGCATCAAATTAAGTCCAGGAAAAATGTTGAGGGGATGAGTTAAATCAATAACTAATATAAAAACTGATAAAATGTGTTTACAGGATAAGAGTCCATTTGGAGGTTGTAAAAAATGCAGTTCGTATCCCCCGCCTGAAGAAACTTTTTGGAATATGTTCTGACGAAAAACATCCCAATCAATGAGTGGTTGTTTGTTTCAGCAGCAGGGCAAGTATGTCCAGTTTCCCCGTTCAGAGAATTTGCATGATCCGTTGGTGCAGCTCTTCAGATAAGCCCGTGGTTTCAGGTGGAATAAACGGCTTGTTACTAAATTGTTTCCCAACCGTTCATGATTTACAAATCAACGTAAATTCAACACTTGCCACAGACGCCTTGACAACTACCGCTTACGTTATTAACAAGATCAACTTCTTTACCTGAGTTGGTTACATTAAGTGTTCATGAAAGCTGACCTATCAAGTAAGGGAAGATAGGGGTGACCACAGTTGAAGGCACTAAGTGGTCTGTGAAAACTTAATTCCTAATGAATAATGCAACTCTCATCCAGCTCAATGATCACTGGCAACTTCATAAGCAGCTTCTCCCGTGCACTTCTTTTCAACGCCAACAGTGGTCGACTAGAAATTATATCCTGATCAGTGTTTATCCAATGTTAGTTAGCTATTATGGCTGAATAAGTAGCAAGAAAGTTACCACTGTGGCAATTGACTAGATAGCGAGTTAACCTATTTTCGCCGAGGTTAATCCGCTTATCGTAGTTATGGCTACTTGTTTCCCTGAGCGTTTTCTCAGAACGTGCACCGCTTTGTTTTCAACAACTTGATGCCAACCAAGTTCCATGGATAAGAGATCAGTTTCCGTCAACTAGCAGCAGTGCAAAAACAGTCGTCCACATAAGCACCGCTCCTTAAGAGAAAAATAGTAAGAGTCCAAGAAATACAACACTGTCGGCCCCAGGTACTCCGTGCCTCGCTCTGATTGTGGATTGTTTCATCAATCCAGAGAACCATCCCAACTAGGCAGAAAAGTCGAATGTGCAAATTCCAAGGGTAGACAGTTTTTCTTGTTAGCCAGCTAGCTGAGTGCTAGATAAGACAGCTCTCTAAGCCAGCTATCGCTAACTAGCTTGTTAGCAAGAATAGCTAACGCTAGCTAGCCAAATAGTCGTCCGTGCTCCGGACTGGTTAAGAGATTTATTATTGCTGGATAGGCCGATCTCAACTCACGACAAAGCGTCCATAGTCGGTGAAAAACTGTGAGAGCCTGTAAGAAGATGCCTTCGGAATTCGTGTCAGCAATACATCGAGCGTCCTCAGTCCGTCGTCTCGATAGCATGGGTCCAAATCAATTTGATACCTTTGCTTGTTGCTAAGAGCGTCTTCTGTTGGCTCCGCGTCGCGTCATCAGCCTAGAAAGTGGGGGACGGCATAGGGCGTGGTATATCATAGATGCCATGGTGGCTCAATGTCGGCAACAACCCAGATTCACTCTAGACATCTGTCAGGCCAGTTGTTTAACCTATTGTAAAGATATTTTCCTATTGGGATCCCCTACTAAAAGTAAAGCATATTATACTTGTATTGTATACACAGTCTTTCTTTTATGCCGGCCCTTATTGATTCTGGCGAGTGGCCTCAGTCCTACTATTTCAAACTTTTCCAAATCTGCTGTGCTCCTAACGAAGTGACTGAATGCAATACATTTTTCAACTGAAGAAGCTTGTCCTTGTTCTCAACAGCGTGTGCCCTAGGTGGACTACTGTGTTATATGTCCTCATCAGCTGTGCAAACAGAGTAAAACAGTAAACAAATGATGTCCTCATCAACTGTGCACACAGAGCAAACAGTAAACAAATGTGTAAATCACACAATAATCGTGGCTCTGTGTCTGTATGAATGGACGTATATCTTTGTATACTTAGCATCAGTACTCATAAGAGAAATAATAATCATAATATTAATAATAATCATAAACCTTGGTGCATGCGTCTCCTGCTCCCTAAGGCCCAGTTATGGGTCAGCCTTGATTGGAGGTTCGGAGTCGGTGGGAGAAGAGGGCAAAGTTGTGTTTCACACGGTTGCATTGAGGCACGCATACACTGCCACTGAGACCGTAGTGAGCGCTATTCATAGAAGTCTTACTGGTCTCGTCTATATTTACCTCAACAAATAACATATTGACACCATTTTGGGGCTGACCCCTTGGCAGCTGGCCACTTGTGAAAGCTATCTGGCAGAGGTGGGGGTGGTGGTGGAGGGGGGACTGGGTTATTGGGGTTAGGGGTGTCCATCAAGCATAGTGCCTCTTGAGGACCTGTCCCTCTCAATTTGGTCTCGTCTATTATGATGGACACTCACACCTGTGTCACGGTTGTGGCCACAGCTTGAGAGGCACAGGGGGGGTGCCCTTGACCAGAGACCAGAGGCTCGTCCAAAATTGGGCATTGGAAGGAAGTGGGAGGGAGGCTCGCTGTTCAGCGCTCTCTGGGTTTCTGCTCATGAGGAAAGCGAAGAAGAAGAAGAGGCCCACTAGCAGGTCACATGTGCACACAAAAACTAGGAACTAGAGGAGGAACTGTTCCCTGCTTTTCTGTGAAGTAATAATCGGTCATTGAACTCCAACACTTAAAAAAACACGGCCTTGGTGACCCCCTCAGCGTTTGTCTTGCTGGAGCGATGCTGCCCTCTAGTGGTGGTCTTGATGCTCAAACAGCGCGGCAATTCAAGCGAAAACAAACAGAAAGAAAATGTGCATGTCACAGGTTCACACGAGACACATAAAAGGAGCTCTGATAGTGTACTGCTGTGGAGTGTCACACTTTCCCCAGTGTCGAATGAAGGACGGCTTTATCAGCGGGACGCCTTTTTAGTTACGTACAGCCACATCCTAACAGCGTGTGCCCTCGGTGGACTACTGGAAGTGTAGTGTGCTGAAGCGTCAAGTTAAACGTTAAAGTACAATGTTGTGTTTTACGCACTCGTGTTGATGTCCTTCATCAGCTGTGCACACAAAGTGCCTCAGGGCCTGTGGGACAGTAAACACATGTGTAAATCATACGGTAACGGTGGATCTGTGTAACCAGAAATAAAACCTTGCTGTGTGTGTAGGTCTTTCTTTCCCCCACTTGTTGTAAATTCATGATCTATGCATCACATGGGTCAGTGCTGGCAAAAGACTGTCGCACAATGACTTTAGTTCATTCAAAACATGCACGTTGTCAAAACTGTAAAACTGAAAATCACATGGCAAAGAACAGCGACTTTATTCATTGCATTACTTTCAACAACATCCCTCCCCTCAAGCCATCAACACCCTCTGTTCCCATTACACATGGAACCGACAGAGAGGGAGAGAGAGAGAGAGAGAGAGAGAGAGAGAGAGAGAGAGAGAGAGAGGGAGAGAGAGAGAGAGAGAGAGAGAGAGAGAACTAACAGACAGACAGAACTAAGAGAAATGGAAGAACAGAGAGAGATCACCAAAAGATCCAAATGAACAGGGCGAGAACTGGGCGATAGAATGAAGCTTAGGATGTGAAAGAAGAGAGCGCCCTCTCGTGGTCACAGACCTCTTCTACAATTTAATGGAACCAGCCCCAGACAGTCATGATTACCTTTTATAGAGGAGCTGACTGGTGCATCCCAACAGGTTTTTAAAATATATTGATAATATTTTACACTCTTAATCAAAGACCTGAATGTTCAAGACCACGTGAGAGAATATTTGGCTACAAAGCCACTCAGAAGGAGGACACCTCCAACAGCCGAAGAGATGACATGTTTTTACTGGTCTTGTCTCAGTGCACCATTGTCTTCACACACCGCCTCAGAACAAGAACAGAACGATCCAAAGATGCTTAAGTATTTTCATATATGTATTGCATTCAGATGCTTAAGTATTTTCATTTAATCAGTTAATAAATTATCTTTTGCTTTAAACCTTTACTCTGTGTGGTCTCCCCATTTTATGTTACCTCCACATCGAGCCATGTGGTCCTAACACTGGTCAGATGGTCCTGTCCTACAAGACTGGCCCAGCCACCTGTGAATGTGGAGAAGCAGACCACACAATGGAGCACTGCCTTGTCTTCACCCTACTACCCAACCCCTGCAGCCCAAAGAGCCTTGCAGTTTTCAACAACAATGCAAAGGACTGTGTAATGAAATGGGAAACTGCCATATAAACGCTTCAGTGAAACGAAAAGAAGAAGAAGTGCACCATTTGGATAGAAGCAGTTGGAATATTTATGATTAGACTAAATCCACTTTGCTCATCTAAATGTCTTTAGAACAGCTGTTTGCATCTCTCTCCCTCTCTCTCTCTCCCTCTCTCTCTCTCTCACTCTCTCTCTCTCTCTCTCTCTTTCTCTCTCTTGTTCTTTCTCCTGCTCTTTCTTCTCTCAGATGCCAGAAAGGGAGAGTTGTGAAAGGCCCTTGCTCAATGTGGTGTGTTATGTGGATCATTCATAATGCATGTGGTGTACACAGCCATGCAGTGGTCTGGGAGACCTGCCGTCAGACATAGCTTTGGAGTGCTGACTTATTGAAGAGGAGGGCACTTTGGGCAAGGGCGCACAGAATAGGAGAGGGACATGGAGTTAAGAGAGGTTCTTGTGTACTTTAGAGGAGAGGGGCATGGAGTTAAGAGAGGTTCTTGTGTACTTTAGAGGAGAGGGGCATGGAGTTAAGAGAGGTTCTTGTGTACTTAAGAGGAGAGGGGCATGGAGTTAAGAGAGGTTCTTGTGTACTTAAGAGGAGAGGGGCATGGAGTTAAGAGAGGTTCTTGTGTACTTAAGAGGAGAGGGGCATGGAGTTAAGAGAGGTTCTTGTGTACTTAAGAGGAGAGGGGCATGGAGTTAAGAGAGGTTCTTGTGTACTTAAGAGGAGAGGGACATGGAGTTAAGAGAGGTTCTTGTGTACTTTATAAGAGTTTTTATGTCTTGGGTAGTTTCTGGTATCTGCCTAAGGACTGGAGTCTGGAGTGACTTCATGTGTTTAAGATCACTAGCTAACCTAGTAGGTAACCTAGGCAACTAAGAGACACACAGGTACTTAACCTACTACAGATTGCACTAGATGCACGTAACACACTAAACACATCATTACTATACGAAGAGTTCATTTGCAAAGACAGATATCTCTGTTTTAATGGATTTGCATGAATCATGTTTTTATTGGGCATTCCAGGACATGTCAGTCAAACTGCAGATGGGTTGTTTAATCAAAACAGCCCAACTGCAGTTTGACTGACATGTCCTTTGAGCGGCATTATTTAGCATGAAAGGAGCTATATAAATACAGTTGTATTATTATCATTATTATATATATGTCTTTGCAAATGAACTCTTCGTATATTAATGATGTGTTCAGTGTGTTAATAAGTGCATCCAGTGCAGTCTGTAGCAGATTAATGACCTGTGTGTCTCTTAGTTTAATAAATTCAATAAAATGGAGCTATCTGTCTTAGCAAATGAACTCTTCCTCGCTATCATCACAACTCTGGTGCATTCATCATTCATCTAGAGTTACTACTGACACGACCGCACCCCTAGACCCACACTCTCACTCTCTGTCTCAGATGCGGTGAGCTCATCATCTTTGTTTACTTTGTCACACATGTTTACAAACGTTGTTCCGCTGTGGTGCCACTTTATTTACAGCCTTTACTGGTCAAACGTGCAGACCCTTCTCTTGTGGTCATATGGTCTCAAATCCAAACTCTATCGAACATTTTTCCTCATCATCTTCCCATCTGAAGATCAGCCTCATGTGTGACATGTATTACCTGGTCTGTAGCATTCAGAGCGATGCTGTGATTGTAATTATATAATAATAATAATAATTATGAGTCGAGGAGTGGCTCACGACAACAGAACAAGATCAGATTAAAGGTGGACATTTTTATTATTTTATTCTTAATTTTTGTCTTTACATCTTTACACATACCTATACACATTCGATTCTCATGAACAAAAAGAGATTGCCAGACAGCAACAATCGTTCACATCCCCTACATATCCTTCAGGGGGTGAGTGGTAAAATAAGTTACCCACACGCACATGCACACACTCACACACTCACACACTCACTCTCACACACACACACACACACCAGTGTTCAACAGGATTCTACAGGGACTCCCGAGTCTGTACTGAAGTGTCAAACGGCCCTGGGCTCGTGACATATGGACTTCAGCTCTCCCACACACACACACGCACACAAACACACACACACACACATACACACACACGACCCCGGCTCGTGACATATGGACCTAAAGCTCTCCCACATGCTGCAGCCGAGGCAGAAAAGTCTGTCTGAAAGTCTGTACAGTACAATCACATCGGGCTACACACACACACACACACACACACACACACACACACACACACACACAAGGCACTGCCAGCAGAAACATGGCTGTATAGGAGCACCAGCCTGTGCATACAGTACAGTAACGTTACATACAACACACTACAACCCTCCATCCCCGCAAGGATACATCCCAGCCACTTGGGGGCGCTATCCCATTCTCCACAGCAGAGCAGCTGAGGAACACAGAGATCAAAGTGCTGGGGACATTACTGGCTCTGCAGGGACCCTCAGGGAGAAGTGAAACTGTGCTTTTGGTTGCTAAGGGAACGGGGGGGTGTTACTCTGACACTGGTGAGGTTTGTTCTTCTATTTGTTACTTTATTTCCCAAGCCAAGCCATTATTACCCACTCTGTGCTCTTTATCGTGTCATTATTAACCAATCTTCATCTTCATCATGTCAATGCCAAGCCATTATTACCCACTCTCTGCTCTTCATCATGTCAATGCTGATAATATGATCTATTGGTGGTTTTATTCAGTGTGGAGTGACTGCTTAGGAACTTAGAAACGCAGAAACTTCGGTACCTCCTTTACTGGTTCATAGGAAATCAGAGATCTCCTCATATCCCCACATGAACAACGGGCCCCTAGTTTACTAAAGGTTTGTGTGTTCTCCTACAAGAACAGATGACACCTGGCATTGACTGCAAACCACTGTCCAAGCTGATGTTATGACCACGCTAACAGGCAAATATTATACCACTCCAGGGCACAATAGCCTCAGCATATCCACTCTATTAATACACCGCTTGGCTGGAGTCAGTTCCAAGCTTGTATGGGCATTTCTTTATTAAATCAGGGTCTGTTTGGGGACCGTGGCCCCTGATCGTGGCCCCTGTTCAGTGTGAGTGTGTGAATGATGGAGCCTCGGTGATCCACCCAATCCCTGGCAGGCTTCTCTCCTTGAGCCTGGGTGAAGAGGGATGAACTCATCATAAAAAGACACCGATTGGGTCTTATATTGGGCCCCCCCCCACACACACACACACACACACACACACACACACACACACACACACACACACACACCCGCGGATCAGTGTTTGAGTTCCACCGCGGGGGGGGGGAGAGGTAAAACTAGTTTCCGAGTGCTCGAGGCGGCCTGGTCCTTACGTAAGCATTCACACACTCACACACACACACACACACACACACACACACACACACACCAAGTGCTCGAGGCGACCTGGTCCTTACGTAAGTATTCACACAACCAGAGAGTGGGCCGATGGAGCGTGGTTTGGCTCCAACGCAAAACATGTACACACACACACACACACACACACACACACACACACACACAAGCATGGACATGATTCCTGTAACAGTCGGAGTGCTTCTGAAAACTTCAACTCACACCTTTTCACATTTGGAATAGAATACAGTTTTAAAAAGTCTGCAATTGGACATGCTAGTTTATACAGTAGAGCAGGACAGTCATGTACGACCATCATCACTTCCCAATCTTTTCTTTTTTTTGGTCTGCTTAGTTTAAAATGTTCACATGCGACAGTATGGGTGATTTACAATGGCGAACGAGAGAATCTTAGCATGGCTACTCCTAGACTCCAAACAGCTTCAAACACCAAGTCAACTAAAGTCAACATCGCCAGCAGTTTAAAACAAGTTTAAAAAAATGGAGTATTATTGGGTTTATATAAAAGTACCTAACTGTCACTGTGACGTAAAGACTTATTGTTTTATTAAAGGAGATGAGTCTAATCCAAGAGATTTTTATGTGTTGGCATTTCAAGGGACTATCAAGCAGGACAAATCCTACAAGGATTGACAGAGCAGGAGTGCACATCCTGTGTGTGTGAAGTCACAGTAACAGATGTTCTCTGTGTGTGTGTGTGTGTGTGTGTGTGCGTTTGTGTACATGTATGTGTGAGAGTGTGTTTCTGCTGATATTTTCCCACC
>NC_137908.1:2326700-2329200 GCF_963457725.1 Sprattus sprattus | reverse complement strand
TGTTTTGATTGTTTCTTTGATTTGGTGGTGGTTAATTGGCAGACAAAGTGGTGTAGATTTATTTATTTATTTCACCTGGTGCGCATCTTGGTGGCTGCGCTGTTCGGTGCCGTTGACGGTCCTACAAATGACTGTGGTTTTGTTTAGAGCATTAGGTGGCAAAATGCTTGAAGTTCGTGGCTTCTCAATTTTTTCCTCTGCTTTTGGACTGCTTTTCTGAGCATTCATTTTTGGGGTGGGGAAGAAGACGTCAGATTATGGATTTTCTGTGGATCTAATTTGACCGTTTTGACTTTGACAGCCCTCCGTGTATCGCGAAACAGGGTTTAAGCGATACAGCAGGCATGACCCAGCAACGGAGTGGTTACCAGCAGGCAAGTCACCAATTAAGTGGAGGCAGGTGAAGTGCCTCTAATTACCTGACAACCCCACCATACAACAGCTTTGCAGCGGACAATGCAGCTTTAAAGAGGATGAACGCAATCTCAAACCTCCTTCGTACAACGTTTTTACACCATTGCCCTTCTATGACGAAGCTGAGAGGACCAAAGCTGAAGCAGCAGTGCCTTTCGTCCCTGGGAGGGAGAGTTAAAAAGTTGCGTTCTACATACTGTCGCAAGCCTCCAACCGCGCAGCAGCTGGAATTCCGCGTCTGATAATTCTCCGCAGAGGCGTGATTCGCGTGAGTGTTGGGATTACCAGTTGGACAACTTGTTGCCGCATGTCCTTAATTGTAAAAGAGAACTTTGGAAGTTGTTCTGTGCTCTCCAGGCAACACCCTCAGTCCGAGGTTAAAAGCAGAAAGCCAAAGAAATAACTGTTGTCTCAAGAACGAACAAACATCGGGACAGAACAACTGTTTTGTTTGAACCGTGTAGATTTTTTGTTTCTGTCCTTGTGGTACTGTGCTTATGATATTGTCCTTATGATTCTGTCCTTATGATGTGCTTTTGATTCAGTCCTTATGATTCAGTCCTTATGATTCAGTCCTTATGATGTCCTTATGATTCAGTCCTTATGATTCAGTCCTTATGATGTGCTTTTGATTCAGTCCTTATGATGTGCTTATGATTCAGTCCTTATGATGTGCTTTTGATTCAGTCCTTATGATGTCCTTATGATGTGCTTTTGATTCTGACCTTATGATGTGCTTATGTTTCTGTCCTTATGGTTCTGTCCTTATGGCCCTGTCTTGCCCTGTTGTTTATCAACATTATATGTTGAATTTTGGTGGTGGGGGTGTTACGACCCTGTGGGTCTGGCTGTCTATTTTTGCCTGGGCATTTTGTTTTGTTTTCTGTTTATTGCAAACAGGTTGGTGCCCTGCTGATTGGGGCTCTAATCCCATTGGTTTAGAGAAGTCCCGGCCCTTTAAAAGCGGCCGGAGTTCATCACACCAGGGGCTTGCTTTGGGGATCGCGATTTTCTGTTGTCTGCCACCATTCTTTTCTGCTAGGCCCTGCCCGCGCCTCTACCATAATGATCGCTACTCACCGGAGTGAGAGACCGGGAGAGAGCGTCAGGCTGTTGAGGCCTGTTCTCAAGACCTTGGGTTTTTGTTTGTGGTGTTAATTTTGAGCCTTAGTTATTTATTTAATTATTTGTCCAATAAATTCACGGTTATTTTTACTCCGTTGTCGGCCCGTGTTTTTAAATGTTTGTTACATGCTAAAGCCCTAGACAGGCATGTAACACCTCTACTTTCTCTCCCCTTCTCCTCTCCCTCCATCCCTTCTATTGAAGGCAATCTTCACCGCTCCCCTTCTTCTCTCCTTCCCTCTCTCCTCCTCCTCCTCCTCCTTCTCACACACCCCCCTCAACAATCTCACAGGAGTTCCGGTGTTTGTGACTGTAAGCTTCCAGAGAGTCTATAAATACCCACCAGCCCTCCCTCCCTTCCTGGGCTCAGTGTTCCTGCAACACACACACACACACACACACACACACACACACACACACACACACACACACGCAGAGAAGAGAGTGTTCCTCCAGCAACACACACACAGAGGAGAGAGCGTTCCTCCAACACACACACACACACACGCAGAGGAGAGAGTGTCCTCCAACACACACACACACACACACACACAGACACACACACGCAGAGGAGAGAGTCCCGCCTCTCCCAACAATACACGTCAACAACGGGCCTCGACACACACAGCACACACCTTTTAAATAACGACTTTTTGAACGTGCATACAAATTCACATCAACCATTAATATCGATGAACATATCCATGTATAAGAGCACACACACACACACACACACACACACACACACACACACACACACAAATATTCCTGGTCCAGTGGAGTCCACACAGTGCAGTGTATCTAGATGAGGAGAGAGATGGACGAGTGGGGACAGGGGGGAGGAGACATGTGCCGTCTTGGAGCCGTATGCCACCTACGCAACAGAGGGAGGAAGGGTGGCACTGCCACCGCTAAAACACACTGTGCCAAGGAACAGCTACAGAGCAGATGAAGACTGTCT
>NC_137908.1:2316700-2319200 GCF_963457725.1 Sprattus sprattus | reverse complement strand
CCATAGATAGCAGCTAGCTCTGTGTGTGTGTGTGTGTGTGTGTGTGTGTGTGTGTGTGAGTGGGTCTGAGTGTGCACGAGTATGAGTGTGTGTGTGTGTGTACTCCACGGTAGCTTATACCCAGTGTGTGTGTGTGAGTGGATCCGTGTGTGCACCGTTATGAGTGTGTGCGTGAGTATGTGTGTGTGTGTGTGTGTGTGTGTGTGTGTGTGTGTGTGTGTGTGTGAGTGGGTCTGAGTGTGCACGAGTATGAGTGTGTGTGTGTGTGTGTGTGTGTACTCCACGGTAGCTTATACCCAGCAGCTTAATGCTAGGAGCTTAGGGTGATCCTAACTGTCAGTCACTCTATCGCTCCACCAATCAGCTTCCAGTCAGGGCCAAAGGCCAGCGTGTCTGCATGGTGCCACTGTCGGCCCGACCCGTTGCCCACGGTGACGGGGCTGATAAGGGGAGGGGTGCCAGTTGCCCGTGGCGACAGCGCTGATAAGGGGAGGGGGTGCTTTGATAGCAGGAAACTTCAACTTAATGTGACAGGTGAACTTTGGGCTATGTGCTAGCGTAGCTAGTGGAGAGCTGCAGGCTTTAGCATTCACTTTGCCTATTCAAATGTTAGCGCCTGGGAACATGCACTCACTCACTAACACGCGCGCACACACACACACACACACACACACAGACTCTTAAACACACACACACACACACACACACACACACACACACACACACACAAACACACACACACAAACACACACACACACACACACATGCACACACACACACACACACACACACATGCACACATACACACACAGACTCCCACACCCACACACACACACACACACACACACACACACACACACAGAGCCTGAGAAATTAGGGTGTTTGGGGGAAGCCGGGGACAATGTGTCCAGCCCTGTCTCTGCAGGCTTTCTATGTTTTTTGTTCGTCTCACAATGGGGGGCATTTGGACAGGAATAGACTTCAAGAGTCCGGCTACGTGGAGTCCTCTGGAAATACCAGGAGGCCGATAACCTGAGGTCACGACACTGCGAAGGGCACAGAGACACACACACCCTGCAGGACTAAGGCACAGAGATGAACACACACACACACCACTGTAAAAGGCACAGAGATGACCACACACACTACAGGACTAAAGCCCTGTCCCACGCCATCATAAGGACTGGACCACATTCGGAGAGAGCTAACTCCAAATTGAAATTCCAACTCCTCTCTTATACGGAAGGCCATTGGCTCTCAACAGAGTTCCAATCAGCAGAAGGATGTTGCAGGATCTGCCTGAGATCAGGTCTAGATCAGGGCTAGATCAGGTCTAGATCAGGTCTAGATCAGGTCTAGATCAGGGCTAGATCAGGGCTAGATCAGGTCTAGATCAGGGCTACATCAGGGCTAGATCAGTGCTAGATCAGGGCTAGATCAGGTCTAGAGCAGGTCTAAATCAGGGCAGGACACACACACACACACACACAAACACAGTGACACACAGGAAGTGATTCAGTGGGCAGGCAGGTGACTTTCAGACTTTCACTGTCTGTGGGAGTCACGGATGTGGCAATGATACCTGCCTAACACACACACACACACACACACACACACATATACACACACACACACACACACAGACACAAAGACACACACACATATACACACACACACACCATACACACATACACACACACACACACAAACACACACATGCATACACACACACACACACGCACACACACACACACACACACACACACACACATAACAACCCAGCACACACCCCACTGAGGGGTAATGACTGGCCCTTTCTCTGCTAATCAGCACAGACTTCCTTCCTTCTCAGGCCAGAGAAACAGTGTTGCCTATATGCTCAGGTCAACGCATTGTGTGTGTGGGGTTGCAAAGAGGTCAGCAAGAATGCCTTTTAACGGTTGTCCCAGAGGGAAGGCGCACACACAGACACACACACACACACACACACACACACACATACACACACACACACACACACACACACACACACACACACACACACACACACACACACATACACACACAAACACACACACACATCAGAAGAGCTGTTCCTTCCACACACACACACACACACACACAAACACCAACACACATAAGCACTCCAACTGTGATCAAGTCCCTGTTGCTTGGACAGACGATTCTAGAAGAATCCAAAGACTACAGGAATATAGCTCCAGTTGTGGGTCTAGCCACAGTTAAACCAGCACAGACGCTTACGGCCACCTACATCTCCAAAAGCCACTCTAACCTTTCACCTGCTTGAAGGTTTGTTTTTATAGGTCTCCACCAAAACTCAGCTAACCAATCACCTCCATCTTAAAGACTAGCACCTGACCTGTGGTGGATATACGCAAAGAGGCTAAGCTAAGCTAAGCTAAGCTATCAGCTAAGGTTCATCAGTCTTTCCAAACCAGAAACGGTAGTCATATGCACAGGGCAATAAAGTCAGCCTTGA
>NC_137908.1:2296700-2301700 GCF_963457725.1 Sprattus sprattus | reverse complement strand
ACACTCACAGTGTCGTCTCAAACACACACTAACACACTCACAGTGTGATCTCAAACACATACTAACACACACTCACAGTGTCGTCTCAAACACACACTAACACACTCACAGTGTGATCTCAAACACACACTAACACACACTCACAGTGTTGTCTCAATCACACACTAACACACTCACAGTGTGATCTCAAACACAGACTAACACACACTCACAGTGTGATCTCAAACACACACTAACACACACTCACAGTGTGATCTCAAACACACACTAACACACACTCACAGTGTCGTCTCAAACACACACTAACACACACTCACAGTGTCGTCTCAATCACACACTAACACACACTCACAGTGTCGTCTCAAACACACACTAACACACACTCACAGTGTTGTCTCAATCACACACTAACACACTCACAGTGTGATCTCAAACACATACTAACACACACTCACAGTGTCCTCTCAAACACACACTAACACACACTCACAGTGTCGTCTCAAACACACACTAACACACACTCACAGTGTGATCTCAATCACACACTAACACACACTCACAGTGTCGTCTCAAACACACTAACACACACTCACAGTGTCGTCTCAATCACACACTAACACACACTCACAGTGTCGTCTCAAACACACACTAACACACACTCACAGTGTGATCTCAAACACACACTAACACACTCACAGTGTCGTCTCAATCACACACTAACACACACTCACAGTGTCGTCTCAAACACACACTAACACACACTCACAGTGTCGTCTCAAACACACACTAACACACTCACAGTGTGATCTCAAACACATACTAACACACACTCACAGTGTCGTCTCAAACACACACTAACACACTCACAGTGTGATCTCAAACACACACTAACACACACTCACAGTGTTGTCTCAATCACACACTAACACACTCACAGTGTGATCTCAAACACAGACTAACACACACTCACAGTGTGATCTCAAACACACACTAACACACACTCACAGTGTGATCTCAAACACACACTAACACACACTCACAGTGTCGTCTCAAACACACACTAACACACACTCACAGTGTCGTCTCAAACACACACTAACACACTCACAGTGTGATCTCAAACACACACTAACACACACTCACAGTGTCGTCTCAAACACACACTAACACACACTCACAGTGTCGTCTCAAACACACACTAACACACACTCACAGTGGAGCCCTGGGACAGACACCACGAAGGTGATGTGTGTGTTTAACGCCTCCTCAAAATGAGATGCCTGGATCAATGTCACACCCTGACGTCTGTGTGTGTGTGTGTGTGTGTGTGTGTGTGTGTGCCCGTGTGTGTGTGTGTGTGTGTGTCACACACCCTGGCCTTCTACCTCTCCCCTGATAATTGCACCAAGGTCAATAACCGTTGGAGTGGTAAAACAAACCACTCAGCTTTATGATGCAAATTTCCCCTGACAGTCAATACTGACCCTCTCATCCATCTGCAGTGGCCATGGACACACACACACACACTCTCAGACACACAGTATCCAGGTTTATTCCATGAACGTAAAATAGTATTCACTAGTTTCATACACACATGGGAGTAGACAGTAAAAAGTTCTATTCCCCCACACAACATATCACACACTCACCCACTCTCTCTCACACACACACACACACACACACACACACACACACGCACACACACACACACAGGTGGCGGAGAGAGGGTATACCAAAGACTCACCGTTTCCTGAGCAGGCGTGGGACAGCGGGGTTGCTGTGGCAACGTGGAGGCGGGGGCGGGGGCGGGGCTGGCCTGTGATTGGCTGTCTCGCTGGTTGCAGTCCAGCTGGACGAGGCCCTGGCACTCTAGATGACACGTGTAGCTGCAGTCTGCAGAACACACACAAGAACACCGGAACACACACGGGTTAGAACACCGGAACACACACAAGAACACCTGAACACACACAGGTTAGAACACCGGAACACACACAGGTTACAACACCGGAACACACACAAGAACACCGGAACACACACGGGTTAGAACACCGGAACACACACAGGTTAGAACACCAGAACACACACAAGAACACCGGAACACACACAAGAACACCAGATCACACACGGGTTACAACACCTGAACACACTGGTTAGAACGCCACTTGGTCCAAGGGCTAACCAGAACAAGATAACAGTGGCCAGAACATGGGCCAGAACCGACGTCAGAACTTAACAACTCGAGTGAAGAACACAGTCACCAACCCACAGAGATCCTGCCCACCTGGGGAACCCTCTGCTCTGGGTCCCTAAAGTGGCAGTTATCTACATTCCCTAGTCCACAGCCCTAACCAGTTATCTACCTCCCCTAGTCCCAGTTATCTACCTCCCCTAGTCCCAGTTATCTACCTCCCCTAGTCCCAGTTATCTACCTCCCCTAGTCCCAGTTATCTACCTCCCCTAGTCCCAGTTATCTACCCCCCCTAGTCCCAGTTATCTACCTCCCCTAGTCCCAGTTATCTACCTCCCCTAGTCCCAGTTATCTACCTCCCCTAGTCCCAGTTATCTACCTCCCCTAGTCCACAGCCCTAACCAGTTATCTACCTCCCCTAACCAGTTATCTACCCCCCCTAGTCCCAGTTATCTACCTCCCCTAGTCCACAGCCCTAACCAGTTATCTACCTCCCCTAGTCCCAGTTATCTACCCCCCCTAGTCCCAGTTATCTACCTCCCCTAGTCCACAGCCCTAACCAGTTATCTACCTCCCCTAGTCCCAGTTATCTACCTCCCCTAGTCCCAGTTATCTACCTCCCCTAGTCCCAGTTATCTACCTCCCCTAGTCCCAGTTATCTACCTCCCCTAGTCCCAGTTATCTACCTCCCCTAGTCCCAGTTATCTACCTCCCCTAGTCCCAGTTATCTACCTCCCCTAGTCCCAGTTATCTACCTCCCCTAGTCCCAGTTATCTGCCCCCCCTAGTCCCAGTTATCTACCTCCCCTAGTCCCAGTTATCTACCTCCCCTAGTCCCAGTTATCTACCTCCCCTAGTCCCAGTTATCTACCTCCCCTAGTCCCAGTTATCTACCTCCCCTAGTCCCAGTTATCTACCCCCCCTAGTCCCAGTACCTCCGATAGTCAACAGCCCTTACCAGTGTGTGCCGCAGTGACAGGATGACCTGACTGAAGCACAGACCCCGGTGAAGAGTGCTGTAAGTCTCCGGCAGAAGAGAGAGGGACTGAGGGAAGAAACCGCAGCGTTTCTGGAGCGTGTCAGCTAAAGTCATGGGTTCCAGCAGATAGTGGAGCATTGACAGCAGCACACATTTATCACCAGAGCAAACACATCTCATAAAGAACAGAGAGGGAGGGAGAGGGGGGGAGGAAGAGAGGAAGAGAGTGAGGGAGATGGAAAGAGAGAAAGGAGGGAGAGGAAGAGAGAGAGATGAATAGAGAGAAAGGAGGGAGAGGAAGAGAGAGAGATGAATAGAGAGAAAGGAGGGAGAGGAAGAGAGAGAACGAATACAGAGAAAGGATGGAGAGGAAGAGAGAGAACGAATACAGAGAAAGGAGGGAGAGGAAGAGAGAGAGAGAGATGAATAGAGAGAAAGGAGGGAGAGGAAGAGAGAGAGAACGAATACAGAGAAAGGAGGGAGATGAAGAGAGAGAGAGAGATGAATAGAGAGAAAGGAGGGAGAGGAAGAGAGAGAGATGAATATAGAGAAAGGATGGAGAGGAAGAGAGAGAGATGAATATAGAGAAAGGAGGGAGAGGAAGAGAGCTCAAGCTGAGTTCAAAAGGAGCACTAACGCTCTTGAGATGGGACTACCGTGTGTGTGTGTGTGTGTGTGTGTGTGTGGGTGTGGGTGTGGGTGTGTGTGTGTGTGTGTGTGTGAGAGAGTATGTGTGTGTGTGTGTGTGTGTGTGTGTGTGTGTCGTGTATGTGTGTCGTGTGTGTGTGTGTGTGTGTGTGTTGACTCATATAGCTGATGGCTACAGGCTCGGCCTCGTGCTGCTATGGAGGTGGTGCAGTCAGGCAGGAACACAAAGACCTCCACAGCCCAACAGAGCGCTGCTTTCTTTACATACACACATTTGCACTCACACTCACACACACCACCACACACATACTCCACCACACACACACACACACACAAACACACACACACTCACCACACACACACACACACACAACGCACACACACACACACACACACACACACGCACACACACACTCACAGAGGTTGACAGAAAGCACACACTTTACAAGCACACTACATGTCATTCATTGCCTCTTGCACACTTTACAAGACTATTAAATATCATTCATGTGACACACACACACACACACACAAAGAGGCACACACACGCTCACAGAGACACATACTCACACATCCTAGGCCTATTACATCATCTAACTCCCTCCAAGTAGTCCCTGTGCACACAGGTCCCTGCAGTGCAGCAGGCCTCTGAGTGCAAAGGGCTCCCCCTAGTGGTTTCTTAGAGAAGTTCTAGCCAACCCACCTTTTCCTCTCCTCACTGTTCTTCAACAGAGAGCCAGTCCTTCATCACCACTGGAATACACACATACACACACACAAACACACACACACACACACACACACACACAGCTGATGTTGTCTAACGGGAATCAACACAGTAACACACCCCAACAGCCCACCAGAAGTCCTCTGAGCACAGACACACACACACACACAGACAAACACACACACAAACACACACACACACACACACACACACACACACACACACGCACACACACAGTGGTCAAAGTGAGATTTGGTAGGTGGGGGTACTCTATTTTCCGGTGTGGTGGCGGCGGCGGGGGGGTATTTGGTGGATCTGGTGGCGGCGGCGTTGAAATCACCCATTCCTATATTTTTTTAATCACAGTGATATAAGGAGGTCTAACCAAAGACCTAAACCAGGGATGAATCATGAGCCTTTGGGCCCCTATTTGGTTCCATGAGAACATTGGAACAG
>NC_137908.1:2251700-2254200 GCF_963457725.1 Sprattus sprattus | reverse complement strand
CTACCCAGCACCCAGTATACACCACACAGTGCCCAGTACCCAGCACCCAGCACCCAGTATACACCACACAGTGCCCAGTATAAACTACACGGTACACCATTCACATCTGAACCATTAACTGTCTGCCTTTCATCATTTCCATCCGTTAAGAACCAAACTGCAAAACCACCACAGACCAGTTCGATCAAGTTTATGGTGCAAACTCTGGACCTGCACACGTACAGCATGTCTGACGGTGACTCTGTGATCCGGTCCCTACATCAGCTTCTGAGTATGAAGGTGACCCGGAGCAACGGAGAGCTACTCACAGAACCGGAGCTCTCCGTTCTACCGTCACCGGCAGCGCGTGCTGTCCGCTGTCGGCTGATCTCTCGTGGTGTGTATATTTGCAACGGATCAGTATCCACCGTGCAGGGTACAAACACTGCAGCACTGCCGGTGTGCCCTCGGTGTACCGTCAATATGTAAACACAACAACACTCACTTTTACACTTGACTGCCTCGGCGCTGATCTGGCGATTACAGGCGTCGCACCAGTCCCGGGCCACGGGTTTGGAGGAGAAGAGGTGCCCTTCGCCCTTCTCCGTCTTCACCCGGGGGTCGGCCTGGTTGAAGATGGACCAAGCCTCCCTCCGCGGTGGATCGCTTCGCATGATCCGCACAATGCCCGTCCTTCCCTGCGTCAGCCTGTCCAGATGCAGGTCCTCCAAGTCTGCCTCCCCCGGCAGAGACCTGAACTTAGAGGTCTGGGACAACCGCGGTCTGTTGCCAGAGTGTCCGTGTGTGTATGTGGCTGCTTTGGCGCTCTTAGCGTCCTTCAATGAGCTGCGCTGACCAGCCGCGACATGACAGTTAAGTTTTCCTCGTTTCTCGTCGGTGTCGTCGTTCACAGAGAGTGGCGGATCATTGCCGTCGTTCTTTTTAATGTCACAGCAGCTCGTGATTTCCCCGGTCGGTCCTCCTCCGTCTTTCCCAACGATCATGCTGCCCTGGCGACACGCACGACTCCCGACAGACTTCTCGTGGATGTTGCCGTTGTCCTCTACTGCGTTGTCATCACCGGTGCTACGTGGCGGCGGAGAGCCGTGCAGGGCGCACCGGTTGCTGAGTCCGTTCTCGGTGGTTACCGGGTGTGTGTGATTGACCGGTGCTGAGACTGCGGCGTGAGACATCATCGGTGATGCGCTCTCGGTCTCCACACTGCTCGCCCTTCTTGACATCGTTTTCTCACGAGACGTTCTTTTCAGTAATTTCTTCCTCTCGCTCGCTGAGAGTTTGCGTAAAAAGAAAGACTGCTCGGAGTCGATGTGATGCGGTGCCGGGTGCTGTCCTACAGTAACCGACGCCATTGCCCTCTCGCTATCCACTGTGTGCGCGGAATGTAAAATGAATTGAAGCGCGAGGCAGCGTATGTTGACGCACCGCTCGACCAGACAGCGGTTTAAAGCAACTGATTGGAATGGCACACGCTCTTAAAGCAAAAGCGCACGCCCCCCCCCCCTTGACTGTCATCAGAATACTCTCTGTCGAGAGTTCAGCTTTCGGTTTGGTCAAGTTTAAATCCCTCTGTGACGTTAATAAATCAAATAAATAAACACTTTTAAACTGTAAAAATAAAAGCATCAACTTGGACTATAATGTATTGTGACTAGTTATGTTACGAATATATTATTTTTACACAGGTGTAATAAGCTTTGGATGTAGGCTACAAAGGCTCTTCAAACACTAAATGTTGTGAATAAGACGACGCTAGTATTGATGAATAGAAATGTAATGGTCTATCTGTTCTGAACACACTGTAACTTACTTAGACCTATAGCCTTTTACCAAGAGGAAAGTTGAGGAAATTTCCACTCAACCGAGAGATTTCTGCGGCCACAGCTCCGGCAGGGTCAGTTAACAGCGCGAGGCAGTGATGCAGAAATCCCCTGCGCAGTTCCGCGGAGTTCCCTTCTCGCGTCCCCTCAAGGGTGGGTGACACTTTCATTTTCTCAGCTAGCATTGTCACACAACGTGACATCTATTCAATGACCGTTTTTAACCTTTTTAAAAGCCCCTTCTCCTTAACAGTTTATTTCACACACACACACACACACACACACACACACACACACACACACACACACACACACACACACACACACACTGTAATAAAAAAACTCAACCCAACTGACTGAATTTCCACCTCCACTGTCAAACTGCAGTGGTGTTTGAGGTACTAATAGAGCTTGTTCTCTTCCAATGTTCGCTAGAGGTTCTTTAGAGGTTATGATAGATAGATAGATAGATAGATAGATAGATAGATAGATAGATGGGTACTTTATTAATCCCGATGTTGGTCATCCAGTAGCTTATACACTTAACTCACAAACATACATACATGAATCACAATATTCACCAATCAGGCATTTCACTGCAATGGCTAGTTTCAGTTTGTCTGTGGTGATCTTCGTCATACATTCTTACAAAAACACTCTGTGGGGTTTTTCAAGGCTACAAG
>NC_137908.1:2206700-2224200 GCF_963457725.1 Sprattus sprattus | reverse complement strand
ACATATACACACATACACACACACACACACACACACACACACACACACACAAACACACACCGCAGTGCCAGTACTAGACTCAGACAAACTGCAGTGCGAGGGCCTTACTTTGTTTCGGGCTTTGTGAACGCTGGCGGTGGCTCCTTGTCCAAGGACGTCGTCCAGAGACCAGAGGTAGCTGGCTGTGCTAGCCGTCATTGTCTAGAGATGGGGAGGCTCACTTCAGCACGGTACTGGGGTGACATTTAGAGAGAGAGAGAGAGAGAGAGAGAGAGAGAGAGAAGTATGTCACTTAACTTGCCTCTGCTTGTCATTTCTTAAATGCAAATCACCAACAATGCCCCCCCCCCCCTTCCTCTCTCCCCCTCTCTCTCACACACACGCTTACACACAGATAGAGACAGGCACAGACAAATAGATAGATAGATAGATAGGTTATAAACAGGAAATATCAAATATTCAAGAGAGAACTGTAATATGAAGCAAAATACCTTCAGCAGCGATCCTCAACAAACGCCAACTCGGGTTGCACGTTACAGCTTAAACTAGACGTCCCCGCTGCAGTAAATGTCATAGGAAACAGTGGCTTCCTCCCTGGAACAGGTAAGGACAAAGTAGCGACAAAGTTACACAACTTCCATCCGTCCCCTTGTTGCCATACCTTCTTACTCAAAACAACGGTATGCTCCATTCAAATAGGTAACTATCCGGAAGAAAATCTTTTTTTAACACTTATAGTAGCCTAACTGAAGTCATGGTTTGAGCAAAACTGACAATACTCAAGTAAAAGAAAGATCGGAGCATCTATCAAAATGTAACAGAATACAGGCAGACGGTTAGGAGAAAATGCGGTGAGAACAAAGTTAGTTGTAAAAACCTTGCCCCCCATTGTGATGGTGTGAGTTGCTAGCACAGCAATCTATGACTGACAGTGCTGGTGGAATTTCCTCGGATATTCTGAAGTTTCGATCTGCTAAGGGGGACTTCCTCGTTTGGTCTTTGAGAGGTAGGACTCTTGTTTTTAAAGACACAGCGTCTTCATTCAGAATTCAGAACAGTATTCGTTAACGCATGAATGAAATGTGAGCTTCATGTGATGAAATGAACGTAAGTAACTTAATATAGTTTATGCACCGAGTAGTTTAACTATTAACTATCACAATATGACTAATGAATAGTTATGTAACACAATACCTCGATTTTATTAGTAGCGGGTGCACGTCGGCCTCTAGCGGTAAGGATCGATAAAATGTCCTTTGTTGTCAAATGCAAAGACATTTCGACATGTCCAATAGGACCATTAGAGGGGGGGACATTGTTGTCCATCCCCCTGAGCTTACGTCTGCAGGAGGTTCTGAAAGAGGAACAGGCTTTGAGTTGACCTCTGAGCATAGCAGTGAGTCAGATTCACATACATGTAAACTCCATAGTCAGATTCACATACATGTAAACTCCATAGAGTCAGATTCACACACATGTAAACTTATAGAGGGAGCTTACATTCACCATTCAGTCGGCAGGTTCCACGACGGGTAGGGGGGGGGGGGGCGGGGGGGGTCCGGACAAGTGGACTAGCTCTCTGCACTCAGGCACATCTATATACTGTATGTCTATGGTCAGTAACAGGCTGGCTTCCTCCAAACGTCTGACAGCTTCCTCTCTCGAATAGCAGCACAGGGTGTGTGTGTGTGTGTCTCCAGTTAATACCAGCACAGGGTGTGTGTGTGTGTGTCTCCAGTTAATACCAGCACAGGGTGTGCGTGTGTGTGTCTCCAGTTCTCCAAACCTACTTCCCCAGAACGAGGGGTATGACCTCCTTTCATCTCCCCCTGTGTGTGTGTGTGTGTGTGTGTGTGTGTGTTTTGTACTGATTTAGATGAACCTGTATATCTCTGTGCTAATGACGCTGAGGTCATGGGGTCAGTGTGAGGAAGAGCACATGCAGATGGACTATATAATAGCACTGATGGACTCTAGGCCACTTTAGATGAAAGCCTCTGCTGAAGACTCTTCTGACTGTGTGTGTGTGTGTGTGTGTGCTCTGCTGAAGACCCTTCTGACTGTGTGTGTGTGTGTGTGTGTGTGCTCTGCTGAAGACTCTTCTGACTGTGTGTGTGTGTGTGTGTGTGTGCTCTGCTGAAGACCCTTCTGACTGTGTGTGTGTGTGTGTGTGTGCTCTGCTGAAGACTCTTCTGACTGTGTGTGTGTGTGTGCTCTGCTGAAGACCCTTCTGACTGTGTGTGTGTGTGTGTGCTCTGCTGAAGACCCTTTTGACTGTGTGTGTGTGTGTGTGTGAGTGTGTGTGTGTGCTCTGCTGAATACCCTTTCGACTGTGCGTGTGTGCTCGGCCGAATACCCTTTTGATTGTGTGTGTGTGTGCTCTGCTGAAGACCCTTCTGACTGTGTGTGTGTGCTCTGCCGAATACCCTTTTGACTGTGTGTGTGTGTGTGTGTGTGTGTGAGTGTGTGTGTGTGCTCTGCTGAATACCCTTTCGACTGTGCGTGTGTGCTCTGCCGAATACCCTCTTGACTGTGTGTGTGTGTGTGTGCTCTGCTGAAAACCCTTTTGACTGGGCCTGCTCAGTGGCAAATCAGTCCATATTAATTTATTTAGATAGTTCCATTAACTATTCATTAACTATAGCGCAATTAACTATTTACATTGCCTAAAAGCGTTTTGATGAGGCCGGGGCCAGGACCCCCTAGTGCAAGCAACTTCACCAGTTCCTGTCACCCCATATGCTGTGCCTGAGGCCATGTACAGACGAAGTCTAGTTTGTCTGCGTCCGTAAAGTTCAGAATACAGATAGCCCTATCATTTAGACGAACACTCTCTATCTGCACACGGTATCCGCAACGATCCGAATCGGGGGTAGAAAGTGAGTAGATTTGAATCGGTACGGGGGCTGGTGTTCGTCTGCACGGATTCACGCAACCTGATGACGTCATTGCCCCACGTGATCGCTTCGGATCTCCAACCAATATATATATATATCACTTGTTCTCCGTTTACATCTCACTCGTGGTGGGACTCGAATTGAGAGTCATCATTCCTCAGAAGCATTTCCTCCAAATTCCCCTGTACTCCCCACATAATGAGGCGACCACACTGTGGTATATTGGATCGAGCACTCGGTGCTAGATTATGTTTGTCTGTTTCTACTACAAGAGTTCTGTAAAAGGATTGGGGGCAGTTGGAGATTCGCCCGCTAGTAAAAGGTTGACTGCATCCTCGTCTCCGTGCATTTATATAATATATGATTAAGGTAACCCACGAGTAGTATTACAATAACAGTGTACACATTACAGCATTAGCATAAAGTTACAACACACACCAAGCCATGAGTGTTTATAGCAAGCAAATGTTTATTAAAAAAAAAGAGAGTTTACTACCAGAACTACACATGGAATTATATATGGTCTATTGGAGAGTAAACGACTATTGCCATACTGTACAATATTGTACCAAAAAAGCACAAGTGTGTACCTCTGTCATATACATCATTGTATATACAAACAAGTTTCATAACACAGGAGTCTTTTGCTAACATAAGACTTTTGAGTGGACAACTATAAATATATCTGACAATACAGTCATTTAAGTTTATTTTTTTTTTTAAATGTTTTTCTTTGTTTTTGTTGTGTTTGTTTGTTTGCAATGGTCATGAAATACATATTTAACAGAAGTTATGATTACAAAATAACAACGATAATATTTCATCCACACTCTGCTGGTTCACAAGGTCATGATGCCATTTCAAGTGCATGTTGACAGACGATGGGATGTCCCAGAGGGGGGGGGGGGGGGGGGGCACATCCCAGAGACGCAGACGGAGAAGGGGGGGGGGGGGGGGGACATCCAAGAGACGGAGAAGGGGGGGGGGGGGGGGACCCTCAAGCAACACCAGGCATCAAATATACAGCGTAGTCCTGATCGACAGAAACACACACACACACACACACAGCAGTGTGATGGAAACGCACCGCAGCCGTGTGTGTGTGTGGGAACATTTTACATCAAATGCTGATGAATAGGTGTCACATCTTCCCCCTCAAACACACACACACACACACACACACACACACACACACACACACACTTCTCTCTTCTCAGGACTCAACAGCTTCCAGTTTCCAGATGAGGTATTGAGCAAAAACACATCATGACAGACACATTCATCTTCAAACACCCCAAAATCACATCATGACAGACATATTCATCTTCAAACACCCACACCAGATCAGTCACAGGTAACACCGGTTGAGAAGATCCAAGACATTAACGTTTCATTCATGCCCTTTCCATTCGTTTAGAAGCCGAGTAGCCTGATTGGTGAAACGTGTGACAGGTGAAGACAGGTGTATGAAAATAGGAGCCAATCCCTCTCCGTCCTCTTTGCTGCAAAGACAGCTTGAATACTGAGGGAGTTAAAGACAACTTCACTCAGACCTTAGCCATGAATACTGAGGGAGTTAAAGACAGCTTCACTCAGGCCATAGACATGAATACTGATGGAGTTAAAGACAGCTTCACTCAGGCCATAGACATGAATACTGAGGGAGTTAAAGACAGCTTCACTCAGGCCAGAGACATGAATACTGATGGAGTTAAAGACAGCTTCACTCAGGCCATAGACATGAATACTGAGGGAGTTAAAGACAGCTTCACTCAGGCCAGAGACATGACTACTGAGAGAGTTAAAGGGACAGAGAGAAGATCTGGCCGTGTTTATGTTCGCTGAGATTCCCCCCCTTTCATTGCATGTCTGTAACCACAGCCGGACACAAGTACAGAGTGCATTCACACACACCTCAGGACACGAGCGAAACCCTCGGTGACGCAGAAGACAAACCCACATCCTTAGTGACGCAGAAAACGCACTTAAATCAGATTAGAGTGAGAGCTGTTTTTATTACTGATCAGTTAGTGACAGATGTCCTCTGTGTCTGTCTCTGAGCAGTCTCACTCTAGATGTATTACTTAGGGACAGATCTCACTCTAGATGTCTTACTTAGGGACAGATCTCACTCTAGATGTATTACTTAGGGACAGATCTCACTCTAGATGTCTTACTTAGGGACAGATCTCACTCTAGATGTATTACTTAGGGACAGATCTCACTCTAGATGTCTTACTTAGGGACAGATCTCACTCTAGATGTATTACTTAGGGACAGATCTCACTCTAGATGTATTACTTAGGGACAGATCTCACTCTAGATGTATTACTTAGGGACAGATCTCACTCTAGATGTCTTACTTAGGGACAGATCTCACTCTAGATGTATTACTTAGGGACAGATCTCACTCTAGATGTATTACTTAGGGACAGATCTCACTCTAGATGTCTTACTTAGGGATCTCACTCTAGATGTATTACTTAGGGACAGATCTCACTCTAGATGTATTACTTAGGGACAGATCTCACTCTAGATGTATTACTTAGGGACAGATCTCACTCTAGATGTATTACTTAGGGACAGATCTCACTCTAGATGTATTACTTAGGGACAGATCTCACTCTAGATGTATTACTTAGGGATCTCACTCTAGATGTATTACTTAGGGACAGATCTCACTCTAGATGTATTACTTAGGGACAGATCTCACTCTAGATGTATTACTTAGGGACAGATCTCACTCTAGATGTCTTACTTAGGGACAGATCTCACTCTAGATGTATTACTTAGGGACAGATCTCACTCTAGATGTCTTACTTAGGGACAGATCTCACTCTAGATGTATTACTTAGGGACAGATCTCACTCTAGATGTATTACTTAGGGATCTCACTCTAGATGTCTTACTTAGGGACAGATCTCACTCTAGATGTATTACTTAGGGACAGATCTCACTCTAGATGTATTACTTAGGGATCTCACTCTAGATGTCTTACTTAGGGACAGATCTCACTCTAGATGTCTTACTTAGGGACAGATCTCACTCTAGATGTCTTACTTAGGGACAGATCTCACTCTAGATGTATTACTTAGGGACAGATCTCACTCTAGATGTATTACTTAGGGACAGATCTCACTCTAGATGTATTACTTAGGGACAGATCTCACTCTAGATGTCTTACTTAGGGACAGATCTCACTCTAGATGTATTACTTAGGGACAGATCTCACTCTAGATGTATTACTTAGGGATCTCACTCTAGATGTCTTACTTAGGGACAGATCTCACTCTAGATGTATTACTTAGGGACAGATCTCACTCTAGATGTCTTACTTAGGGACAGATCTCACTCTAGATGTATTACTTAGGGATCTCACTCTAGATGTCTTACTTAGGGACAGATCTCACTCTAGATGTATTACTTAGGGACAGATCTCACTCTAGATGTCTTACTTAGGGACAGATCTCACTCTAGATGTATTACTTAGGGACAGATCTCACTCTAGATGTATTACTTAGGGATCTCACTCTAGATGTCTTACTTAGGGACAGATCTCACTCTAGATGTATTACTTAGGGATCTCACTCTAGATGTCTTACTTAGGGACAGATCTCACTCTAGATGTATTACTTAGGGACAGATCTCACTCTAGATGTATTACTTAGGGATCTCACTCTAGATGTCTTACTTAGGGACAGATCTCACTCTAGATGTATTACTTAGGGATCTCACTCTAGATGTCTTACTTAGGGACAGATCTCACTCTAGATGTATTACTTAGGGATCTCACTCTAGATGTCTTACTTAGGGACAGATCTCACTCTAGATGTATTACTTAGGGACAGATCTCACTCTAGATGTCTTACTTAGGGACAGATCTCACTCTAGATGTATTACTTAGGGACAGATCTCACTCTAGATGTATTACTTAGGGATCTCACTCTAGATGTCTTACTTAGGGACAGATCTCACTCTAGATGTATTACTTAGGGACAGATCTCACTCTAGATGTATTACTTAGGGATCTCACTCTAGATGTCTTACTTAGGGACAGATCTCACTCTAGATGTATTACTTAGGGACAGATCTCACTCTAGATGTATTACTTAGGGATCTCACTCTAGATGTCTTACTTAGGGACAGATCTCACTCTAGATGTCTTACTTAGGGACAGATCTCACTCTAGATGTCTTACTTAGGGACAGATCTCACTCTAGATGTCTTACTTAGGGATCTCACTCTAGATGTATTACTTAGGGACAGATCTCACTCTAGATGTATTACTTAGGGACAGATCTCACTCTAGATGTATTACTTAGGGACAGATCTCACTCTAGATGTATTACTTAGGGATCTCACTCTAGATGTATTACTTAGGGACAGATCTCACTCTAGATGTATTACTTAGGGACAGATCTCACTCTAGATGTATTACTTAGGGACAGATCTCACTCTAGATGTATTACTTAGGGACAGATCTCACTCTAGATGTATTACTTAGGGACAGATCTCACTCTAGATGTATTACTTAGGGACAGATCTCACTCTAGATGTATTACTTAGGGATCTCACTCTAGATGTATTACTTAGGGACAGATCTCACTCTAGATGTATTACTTAGGGACAGATCTCACTCTAGATGTATTACTTAGGGACAGATCTCACTCTAGATGTATTACTTAGGGACAGATCTCACTCTAGATGTATTACTTAGGGACAGATCTCACTCTAGATGTATTACTTAGGGACAGATCTCACTCTAGATGTATTACTTAGGGACAGATCTCACTCTAGATGTATTACTTAGGGACAGATCTCACTCTAGATGTATTACTTAGGGATCTCACTCTAGATGTATTACTTAGGGATCTCACTCTAGATGTATTACTTAGGGACAGATCTCACTCTAGATGTATTACTTAGGGACAGATCTCACTCTAGATGTATTACTTAGGGACAGATCTCACTCTAGATGTATTACTTAGGGACAGATCTCACTCTAGATGTCTTACTTAGGGACAGATCTCACTCTAGATGTATTACTTAGGGACAGATCTCACTCTAGATGTATTACTTAGGGACAGATCTCACTCTAGATGTATTACTTAGGGACAGATCTCACTCTAGATGTATTACTTAGGGATCTCACTCTAGATGTATTACTTAGGGATCTCACTCTAGATGTCTTACTTAGGGACAGATCTCACTCTAGATGTATTACTTAGGGACAGATCTCACTCTAGATGTATTACTTAGGGACAGATCTCACTCTAGATGTATTACTTAGGGACAGATCTCACTCTAGATGTATTACTTAGGGACAGATCTCACTCTAGATGTATTACTTAGGGATCTCACTCTAGATGTCTTACTTAGGGACAGATCTCACTCTAGATGTATTACTTAGGGACAGATCTCACTCTAGATGTATTACTTAGGGACAGACGTCATTCATCTCACTCTGGTGTTATTGTGTCTGCTGTGCTCAGGAGTGGAGAGACCCTGGCTGAGAGGATGAGAGAGGGAGTCTGATCGGTATTGAGTGGAACAGTCAGGTGTGTGTGAGGAAGAGTTGGAGGAGCGGCATTCAGGGTGGTGTGTGTGTGTGTGTGTGTGTGTGTAAGGCCAAGTGCTGTCATAGGCCGAGACTCGTCTCTGAGAAAGTGAAGAGTCCAGTCAGAGCGAGGAGAGGGGTAATCAGTGCAGCTCCCCTTGTGGTGCGGTGCAGTACTGCACAGCCAAGCTTACCTTTGTGAATTATACAATGTTCGTGCTGCGTCACCATACACACAAACACACGCAAACTGACGCACACATGGAAGTGTGCCACACAGGTTCCACAACAGCATGCACACACGCATACAAATACTACACATACACTCACACACACAGTACAACCATACAGTTATTGTGATATCATCTTTAAAGTAGAGTAAAGAAGGAAGTCAGACATTTTGTTTCCCCAGAGGACAGTAGCCATGTCGTGCCTCCACATCAGGAGAGCTTGGCGTTGACTGATATGACTTTCATAAGACATTATTCCTCATCTGTGGATTTCCAGTTATACTTCATATAACATTTCTATTCTTTTCTTTTGAAAATCACTGTACATGAATAAATGACAGTTAGTGACAGGACACAGGATCACACAGAGATGTGTGAGTTTGACTTGAAGAGTGTGTGTGAGCGTGAGTGTGTGTGTGTAAGTGATTAAAAGTTAGTTACAGGACACAGGATCACACAGAGATGTGCGAGTTTGACTTGAAGAGTGTGTGTGAGAGTGAGTGTGTGTGTGTGAGTGATTGAAAGTTAGTGACAGTACACAGGATCACACAGAGATGTTTGAGTTTGACTTGAAGAGTGTGTGTGAGTGTGAGTGTGTGTAACTGAGAGTTACACCGAGATGTGTGAGTTGAAGAGTTGCTGTTTAGAAATATCTCTGCAGCGGGTATCTACAGGCCTGCTGGCCTATAGCAGCTGAATGATGCGTTCCCATTGATGCTGTAGCTGAGAGGAACTCTGTGTGTGTGTGTGTGTGTGTGTGTGTGTGTGTGTGTGTGTGTGTTTTCCAGCTGATGCTGTAGCGGAGAGGAACTGCAACACTTGCCTTCAAGACTCATGCAGAGATAAACTGGTTCCAGAAAGCTTATGGTCACACACAGAAAGTGTGTGTGTGTGTGTGTGTTAGTGCGTGCGTGTGTGTGTTAGTCCATCTCTGTGTTGTGTCTTATTAAAACTGAATTTCTTATTGCAGTAGGAGGAGCTGGGAGGAGGTGGGAGGAGGTGCTACAGGTGCCTGTCCTTATCTTATCTTACAGTAGGTGTGTCTTTGGGTCCAAAACACCAGCACCGGACTCCAGAACCAACAGATCCGGGCCCGGGTCTGAGCCCAGCCGGGCCCAGCAGAACCCGGTCCCGGAGCAGGCTTGCTATGCTGCACAGTGGGGTGAGGTTCCGGGGTCCAGTGGGTCACGCCCAGAGGAGCCGAACAGAACCGACCCGACCCGACCGCTCTGCCAGCTTCACTCTTCATGAGGAGGTCCGTGAGATGGCGGCACATGTCCAGGGCGGAGAGAACCACACACACTCTCTCACACACACACACACACACACACACACACACAGCATGGTGTGGATCTGGTTCTGGAGTCGGTCCCGTTAGCTGCTACCCCGTAAGGGTTTCCTTGTGGAGAGAGTCCTGTCATCCTGGTGTCCTCGACCAATCAAAAGCCGTCCTGGTGTGTCCTCGACCAATCAAAAGCCGTCCTGGTGTGTCCTCGACCAATCAAAAGCCACCAAAACAATGCAGGCCGCAGAAAAATACACAAATTCAATCCGCCATTCCACCGCAATCCCTACATACAGCCTTTATATATATTTATAAAACATCTCACATCTGTCTGCTCGGGCTGAAACCTTCCAGTCTGATCCTTCATCCCTCGTTCTCATTCCCTCTCTCTCTCTTTCTCTCTCTCTCTCTCTCTCTGGATGCTGGCTGATTCAGTTTCCTTGTTGTGAGCAGCGATGTCAGACTATTCTTGTCCACCAGTTTTTTTTTCACAGTTTATGTCCTTGCGAAGCCGTTGTGTGTCTGTTGGGCCATTATTTTTAAAATATAACTACATTTATAAAACGGTAAATTAAGAAAGGAAATAAAAGAAGAGGTTATCGGGGTCCTTTCATCATCACCCCATCACACAGAGTGTCCTGTCCTGTTAGGGGTCTGTTGCACGGCACAGCGGTGTGTGTGTGTGAGCTATGGAGGTCATAATGCCACACACACACACACACACGCCCGCTCAAAACACTCACAGCCGTGATGCTGAACTCTGCTAAGATCCCATTCCACGACAAAATAATCATCATCATCATCTTCTTCGTTATAATCATCATCATCATCTTCGTTATAATCATTATCATCATCATCATCATCAAGCCATTAAAAAAATCTTTTGGAAGTAAAAGGCTAAAAATAAGTGGGTAAGAGTTAGAGTCCTGCTCCACACACGAGGTGTTAAAGAAAGACAGTGGGTGGGGGTCAGAGGTCATAGGGGGTGTGGGGGGGGGGGGGTTTCACGCCGGGCAGGACTTGTCCACAGGAGGGGGTGGAGGAGGAGGGGTCGGGGGGATGGAGGTGGTGGGGGACCCCATGGCTCCCCCGCTGCTCCCCCCGGACGAGCCCCCAGTTTTGGGGAACACCACGGGCTTTGGGCGGGTGGCGGGGGGGCGGATCTCCCTGAAGGAGGAGGAGGAGAGGCTCATGGAGGAGGAGGAGGAGGTGGGGGAGGAGCAGGAGGCCAGCAGCGGGCTCTTGGGGCTGGCACCCTTGCCCGGGCGGAAGGTGCTGGGCATGTCGGAGGCGGAGCTGGCACTGCGCTGGAGAGGGTGCTGGGGGGCGTCGGCCTCGCGCAGCAGACGGGAGTGCAGGGGGCTGGACGGCTCCGAGACCCCGCCTCCGGCCACGCCCCCGGACTTGAGCTGCTCCAGCGTATCCAGGACGACGTCGGGGGCGTGGCCGGCGTGCTTCACCGAGCTCTGCCTCTCCAGCTCCCGGAGCTCGCTCAGAGCCGTGTTCATGGTGGCCTCGATGTCCTGAGAGAGGGATGGATGGAGGGAGAGAGAGGGGGGGGGGAGATTGAGAGAGAGAGAGAGATAGAGATGGATGGAGGGAGAGAGAGAGAAGGGGGGGGAGAGAGAGAGAGATGGAGAGAGAGAGAGAGGGGAGGAGATTGAGAGAGAGAGAGATGGATGAGAGAGAGAGGGGGGAGAGAAAGAGAGAGAGAGAGATGGGGAAAGAGAGAGATGGATGGAGGGAGAGAGAGAGAGAGAAGGGGGGGAAAGAGAGAGAGGGATGGAGTGAGAGAGAGATGTAAAAGAGAGAGAAAGAGATAAAGATGGAGAGTGAAAGATCGATGGAGGGAGAGAGAGAGAGAGATGGAGAGAGAGAGAGAGGGGAGGAGATTGAGAGAGAGAGAGATGGATGAGAGAGAGAGGGGGGAGAGAAAGAGAGAGAGAGAGATGGGGAAAGAGAGAGATGGATGGAGGGAGAGAGAGAGAGAGAAGGGGGGGAAAGAGAGAGAGGGATGGAGTGAGAGAGAGATGTAAAAGAGAGAGAAAGAGATAAAGATGGAGAGTGAAAGATCGATGGAGGGAGAGCGAGAGATGGAGAGAGAGAGGGATGGATGGATGGAGAGAGAGAGGGGGAGGAGAAAGAGAGATGGAGAGACAGAGAGAGAGAGATACAAAAACAAAGAGTGAGTAATAAAGAAGGGAGGGAAGAGAGAGAAAGCAAGTCAGTCAACATGTTGTCAGTCATTGACTTCGCTTAGGCAGAGCTAACTAATGCTTTTCCGTCTTGTTCAGTTCCATAACCCAGCTACCACAAGTCAGCAACCTCCATAAGCCCCCAGCTACGAGCATCTCCCTCTCCTGTGCCGTCTGTGTGCATGTAGAGTAGCGATGCTAACAGCTACCAGCGTGTCTATCTCCTGTGCCGTCCGTGTGCATGTAGCGTAACAATGCTAACAGCTACGAACGTGTCTATCACCTGAGCCGTCCGTGTGCATGTAGAGTAGCGATGCTAACAGCTACGAGCGTGTCTATCTCCTGTGCCGTCCGTGTGCATGTAGCGTAATGATGCTAACAGCTACGAGCGTGTCTATCTCCTGTGCCGTCTGTGTCCATGTAGCGTAGCGATGCTACGAGCGTGTCTATCTCCTGTACCGTCTGTGTGCATGTAGCGTAACGATGCTACGAGCGTGTCTATCTCCTGTACCGTCTGTGTGCATGTAGAGTAGCGATGCTAACAGCTACCAGTGTGTCTATCTCCTGAGCTGTCGTTGTGCATGTAGCGTAACGATGCTAACAGCTACCAGCGTGTCTATCTCCTGTGCCGTCCGTGTGCATGTAGCGTAACAATGCTAACAGCTACCAGTGTATCTATCTCCTGTGCCGTCTGTATGCATTTGGCTTAACGATGCTAACAGCTACGAGCATGTCACCTGAGCCGTCCGTGTGTACGTAGAGTAGCGATGCTAACCGTGCTAACGATGCTAACAGTTCTCTTTCTGTCTTCTCCATCTGGCAAACACACTTCTGCAGGATACACTGTGTGTGAGGTCTCTTTTTCTCTTTCTCTCTCTCCATCTCTCTCTCTCTCTCTCTCTCTCTCTCCATCTCCATCTCTCTCTCTCTCTCTCTCTCTCTCTCTCTCTCTCTCTATCCCTGAGGATGGTGATTACACTTCCAAAGAAGCTTAAAAGCGACTCTGATGAACAGTGCTGGAGCTCGGCCAGTCTAAGTCGATGAGGCTCCTCTGTGTGTGTGTGTGTGTGTGTGTGTGTGTGTGTGTGTGTGTGTGTGTGTGTGTGTCTGGCAGGGAAATAGTTCTCAGGAAAGATTGAGTACTTTTCTCCTTTCTGCAATCAACCTCTCAATCAACCCTTCAATCAGGACTTGAAATCAGTGGGTTAATAAATTAGTGTGTATGTGTGTGTGTGTGTGTGTGTGTGTGTGTGTGTGTGTGTGTGTGTTCTGTTGTGTCATGTGGGTTAAACATGAAACCTAAAGATTCTTTGTTTTTTTCCATTTGATTGTACTGTGTGAAGTTAATACATTAGTGTGTGTGTGTGTGTGTGTGTGTGTATGTGTGTGTGTGTGTGTTTGTGTGTGTGCGTGTTTGTGCGGTCTGTTGTGTCATGTAGGTTAAACACGAAACCCAAGATTCTTTGTTTTTTCCATTTAATTGTATTTAATACATTAGTGTGTGTGTGTGTGTGTGTGTGTGTGTGTGTGTGTGTGTGTGTGTGTGGGGTAAGTGTTATACACACCTGTGAGCTATGCTCCACCTGGAACACCTCCGGGTCAAAGGGCCGGTGGTTGCTGAAGCTCTTAGAGCGCCCCGCGGTGGTGGCCTTGCGTATCTGCGGGCTCTCCACCTTGGTCTTGAGGGAGGAGTGGCGTGTCACGGAGGAGTTCAGCACGCCGTGGGCGCTCACCGGCCGCTTGTCGGCGCCGCCCTCCTTCGCCAGGCCCGCCACGGGCATGGAGGTGGCACGCATACCCCCCCCGGTTGCCCCCGGAGACAAGGGCGGGGGCAAGACCTCACTCAGACCCTCCGCGGTCCGGAAGGCTCTTCGGATGCTCCCACTGGACTGCTTACGCATCCTACGAGAGAGACAGACAGAGAAAAAGAGAGACAGAGAGAAAAAGAGAGATAGAGAGAGACAGAGAGAAAGAGAGAGATAGAGAGAGAGAGAGAGAAAAAGACAGACAGGAGGAGAAGAGGGGGATAGAGAGAGGAGGAGGAGGGAGAGGGAGAGAGAGAAATGGAGAGAGACAGACAGAAAAAGAGAGACAGAGGAAAAGAAAGAGAGACAGACAGAAGAAAAGAAAGAAAGAAGGATAGAAAGATGGGAAGGGGGCTAGGTTAGTGGGAGTTTGCTAAACTGATTTTAAAGAAATAAATCTCCAACAGGTTTTGGGATGTCACATGGAATAGTAAATGATATCCAGGGCAGAGAGAGCCACACACACTCACACACACCACACACACACACACACACACACACACACACACACACACACACACACACACACACACAGCAAGTTTAAATACAGCACACAATTCATACACATTTGTGATTTAATTTCCAAATGAGCAGTTAGAAAAACAGAGACAAATAAGTGTTAAAAAAAGGTAAAGTAGATAAGAAAATGAGTGTACTGGTGTACTAGTGGGTTACACATGCAGACTCACTTGTTGAGGTTGGCCAGGTAGATGTCAGCCACATGGCCTCCTGTGGGTGAGCTTGCGCTGCCTCTAGTGGACACTTTCTCTCCCTGCAGGCCAGACTCATGGGAGCCCTCCAGGTCAGCTTTGGGACTGCCTCTACCAGTGAAGCCATCAGGCCTAGAGTGCATACACACACATCAGTGAGAGGATTACACACACACACACACACATACCAAAATCAGTGAGAGGATTATACATACACACACACACACACACATCAGCGAGAGGATTATACACACACACATATACACCAACATCAGTGAGAGGATTATACACACACACACACATACATACACCAAAATCAGTGAGAGGATTATACACACACACACATAGACACACACATCAGTGAGAGGATTATACACACACACATACATATACTCCAAAATAAGTGAGAGGATTACACACACACACATACATATACACCCAAATCTGTAAGAGGATTATACACACACACACACACATATACCAAAATCAGTGAGAGGATTATACACACACACATATACACCAAAATCAGGAAGAGGATAACACACATTCACAGAGCAACAGAAAACGTACAAACCTATCAAGTTACAGATGAACCCAAGCCCGAACATTCAGTACCAGTCAAAAGTTTGGACACACCTTCTCATTTTTTTAAGAGGTTTTTTCTTTACTTTTATTATTTTCTACATGGTAGATAATTCTTTTTTTGTTTAGTACATCATTCCATATGTGTTCTTTCGTAGTTAAAATATATTCATTATTAATCTACAATGTAGAAAATAATAAAAGTAAAGAAAACACTTTTGACTGGTACTGTACATACATGTTATCTACCAGTAAAAACGGAGGTCTTCACTAGCACTATGTACTGGTGATGTTAGCATGTGTGCTAGTTAAGTTGATGTCTCTTGCAGTGCAATGCACTGATGATGTTAGCATGTGTGCTATTCTTGCTTACATGTCCTGCACTGCTATGAACTGGTGGTCAGGCACGTGCACAGGAATTTGGAAGGGCCATTGCTCTGCCCTGGAAAAAAAGGGGCAACAATTTCATTTTTGTAACCGTCGCCGGCACGCCCCCTCCCCCCGCGCACATATTCCGTGATTACAAGAAGTTCTGCAGCTGTAATACTATTTAAAAAATAAATATATATGTCCTTTGAAGGGGCAACTTCATTTGAGGAGGCAATAGGGCAGTTGCCCGGGCAACCTTAGCCCCCTTACAGGAAAATTGCACTACCTGTAACTCCCTCACTGGGTTGAATGTAGGTTAGTAAAAGTCAATAGGTTAGCATAGTTTATTATATGTGTATTATATGTTATATGTATATATGTAGGCTGTATAGGTTGTTATATGTTTAGCACTGCGTATTGTTTATTTATCTTGTATATTTAGTAAGGTTACTTAGCTTATTATATGTTTATTATGTGTAAATTATGCTCCTAGTACTTGCACAGAGTGTACGTCATGGTTTGTAATGTTATATAATGTGATGTTATGTTATGTTATGGTAGGTTTTTAGGGCGGTGCCTTGTCTTAAGAATTTCAGTGCCCAGACTTTGAACTCCTTTGCACGTCCCTGCTGGTGGTGATGTTAGCATGTGTGCTAGTTTAGTTGATATCTCTTGCAGTGCTACTGTATGTACTGGTGGTGTTGTTAGCATGTCTGCTAGTTTAGCTGATGTCTCTTGCAGTGCTACTGTATGTACTGGTGGTGGTGTTGTTAGCATGTATGCTAGTTTAGCTGATGTTTCTTGCAGTGCGATGTACTGGTGGTGTTGTTAGCATGTCTGCTAGTTTAGCTGATGTTTCTTGCAGTGCTATGTACTGGTGGTGTTGTTAGCATGTCTGCTAGTTTAGCTGATGTTTCTTGCTGTGCTATGTACTGGTGGTGTTGTTAGCATGTGTGCTAGTTTCGCTTACATGTCCTGCAGTGCGATGTACTGGTGGGGAACCAATCCCGTGGCTCCATTGTGACGCCCCTCCCACCAGTCATCAGACGCTCGGCGGTAGAGCAGAAGAGACGCCCCCTTCTTGAAGGACAGCTCGCGATTGGTGCGGCCGGAGTAGTCGTAGCGGGCGATCGCCTCGATGGGGTCTGACTCTGAAACAACCAATGATCCTGGGGGTGAGCCAAAGATGGAGAGAAGCAGAGACAGGAGGAGAGGGAGAGCAAGAGAGAGCGCAACAGCGAGAAATTAAGAAGGACAGAGAGAGAGGGAAAGAGAGAGAGAGAGAGAGAGTGTAGGAGAGAGGGAGAGCAAGAGAGAGAGCAACAGCGATACATTAAGAAGGAGAGAGAGAGCGAGAGAGAGAAAGAGAGAGAGAGCGCAAGAGCGTGAGAAAGAGATATAAACAGATAGTGCAAGGGGAAATAGAAAGTAAGAGAGAAAGGGAGAGGAGGAGGAGGAGAGGAAGGGAGAGGAGGAGCAGGAGGAGAGGAAGGGAGAGGAGGAGGAGAAAGAGCAGGTGTTAGAATTAGTTTCAGAGCAGCCAGGCAGCACAGAAAGCAGACATACACTGGCCTAGATCCGGTCCTGATCCGGCAGAGTTCTGATAGGTTAGCGCAGCTGGTTAGCGCAGCAGGTCATTCACTGAGTTCTGATCGGTTAGCGCAGCTGGTTAGCACAGCAGGTCATTCACTGAGTTCTGATAGGTTAGCACAGCAGGTCATTCACTGAGTTCTGATAGGTTAGCACAGCTGGTTAGCACAGCAGGTCATTGACTGAGTTCTGATAGGTTAGCGCAGCTGGTTAGCGCAGCTGGTTCGCGCAGCAGGTCATTCACTGAGTTCTGATAGGTTAGCACAGCTGGTTAGCACAG
>NC_137908.1:2184080-2186580 GCF_963457725.1 Sprattus sprattus | reverse complement strand
GATTACTGGGAATATTTGGAGCACTCGGTCTTATTCGCAACGGTCATCTAAGACACACACTAACGCATACCCTTCTCAAGCCTAGATAATTTACCATAAATTAAATATATTTTTAAAACATGTAAAATTATACAAAATATTAATCGCATAATCTTGTCATTTTTTTGTTCGCACAGGCTGGTGTGTTGTAGTCTATGATAATTTAATGCAGTCTAGGCTCATGACCCAGCCGACATGGTAGGCTAAAGAAAATATCTGGTTTCTGTAAACTATATAATATGTAGGCTACAATAAACGTATAGGCTAAATGTTTTACTTTGCTTTGTGTGAATTATATTCCTTTAGTAAATTCTGTAGCCTAGTTTATTTCTCCGCACTTGCTTCTGCTTTTTGGCGGCTTGTATCTCTTCTACAAAATAGAACAGATTCCGTCCGAAGTGTGAGACAAAGGACGAAAGAGTTGGGCTATTGTACGGAATGTGAGTCTCCAAGGGAATGAACTGTTCAGGAACTGTTTCTAACCTTTCGGCATTCAGACCACGTTACTCGGAGACGAGTCGCCTAACCTAGTCATCAGTTATTCAAATTGTTTAGTTTTTGAAAAATATATAAAGCAGTTAGATGGTATGCAACATGTTCTCTCTGAATTCGCTATTGGCACTAAACATGCCACGATTCCATTTCACTTGTAGACTACTTAGACAAGAAAATGGCTTTTAGCTGAACAATCACTTGTGTAGAATGGCACACGGCCAGATAGGGGATATATTGTAATGGTGTAGGGGCGCCCTCTAGTGTTTAAAATGTGCAGCTTCTGTGATTGTGTGTGAGTTACCGCGTGTGTAAATCAGCGGAAGGCACTAAATTACATTTCAAAATTAATACCATGAGAGCCTTTGTAAAATATATGATGGACGCGTTAATTCCTCTCAATTTACGTTTTTTAAACAGAGTAGCTTGTAACAATACTTGAAAAATCAATTGGTCAAAAAGGTTACTGTAACATTGGAAGAAGGTTTTGCCAAATCCATCCAGGCCACTGTAGAGTCAAAAACACTGTATTGGGGCTAACAGTTACACACTTTTATTCATCCGTTTATTCCGTAACCCTCTCATTGAAGATAAAGACTGTATTTGAGCTAACAGCAACACACTTTTATTCATCCGTTTATTCCGTGACCCTCTCATTGAAGATAAAGACAGTAACAGACTTTTATTCATCCAGTCATTCAGTAACACACTCATTGAAGATTGCATGGGCTGTTTGCTGCTGGTGACCTTATTATAACTCTGTGTGTGTGTGTGTGTGTGTGTCAGTGTGTGTGTGTGTGTGTGTGTGTGTGTGTGTGTGAGTGTGAGTGTGAAGCCTAATTTATACTTCTGCATCCCTCTCCGTCCTCGAAAAAAAAATGGGCGGGCGGGGGCAGGCGGTTGATTCAGAAAAAATTGAACGTACTGGTCGAGCTTACATACTACTCCGACGGCTATGCGTCCTAAAGCCTATTCAACCTATTCAACGCCAGACCGCTGGGTGGGGTAACTACTGTTTGTCGAGCCCGTAGCTACCACATAACCTCTTTATTGGAAGTCTATGATTGTTTTTCCTCCCAACTGTCACTGACATGACACGGATGCTGCTTCAAGACCTGTCGGGCAGGTGCAGTCACATGGGCCTTGGAGACATGTAGCACAGTCAATGCTAACATGTCTAATGCTATATATTCACTTGAGTAGGCAAATGTATCTCCATCGTGGTGGTCATTTTTTTGTGAGAAACATTGCGATTTATAACAAAACGATATGCTTATCTTACATACAATACAGAAACTATTATAAAACGATCCAATAAAATGAATACGTTCTTATTTTCTTTGGTATTTTTGTCACATTCATACTGCAATGATCGCTGGGTAACCTTTGAATAACTACAACGCTATGACAATGCACTCATTGGCCACGAGACGGTTGCCCTTGTCAAAAAGTGGTAACGTGAATGTGTCACTATGAAACAAAGCATGCACACTTCGAACAAAATTACCCCCCAAACTCTGAGGACAGGGCCAGAAAAATAAACCCACGGTATTCATCATACATCATACATCATGCAGTGTTATAGTTATATCAGACACACAGCAAGAACATGCATACCTCAACATACAGTTGTGGGACTGCGATTTCAACCATGAATATATTGGAAAAACACATAGGCCTACATTAGCACACTTACTAATGATCATCTGCCAGGCTCTCACACACGAAAAGTGAATTCCAAAACTCTCGAATTTAAGACAGAGTGGACTGACAAGTAGGCTATGCATTTGTGCTGCTTGTGGGCAGGACAAAACCGATGTGTTTAATCTGCAACGAGACGGTTGCCCTTGTCAAAAGTGTTAGCGTGAAACGTCACTATAAAACAAAGCATGCACACTTCGAACAGAAATACCCGTAGAACTATGAAGTAAGGGGCAGAAAATTAAACCCACTGCAGTCTTCATACAAA
>NC_137908.1:2156580-2166580 GCF_963457725.1 Sprattus sprattus | reverse complement strand
GAAAAGGGTTAACAAAAAAAAACAAGGTTTAATGTCAGCCATAGAGTGAGTATTGAAAACAAACTCAAAGTTCAATCTAAAAGAATTTCAGTGCAATCTTCAAGCATACAAACCAACCCCTAGCACACCTCATACACACACAGCACAGGTATAAATACAGTTTTGCGTTAATAAATACATACATTCAAACTTCTGATAAATTAAAATCACATATACTCCTTTTTGTTATTATATTTTCAAGTTACAAAATAATGTTCTTTTTCCAGATGTCCTGGTTTGGCCTGTTTTCTGTGAATCTCTACAGGATTCTTTCTATAAAGCGTACTCTTGGACGTCCCAAGCATACTCGATCAAAGGAATGCTTCAGGAAGTGTGTGAATGTCAATCATGAAATGAGTATGCACAGTTGAAGTTGAGAAACATACAAAAGTTCAAAAGATAAATTGTGTTTGTAAAAAAAAATCTACATCTTGAAATAAACACCATAATTAGTACGACAAAATATTTCACACATTATTCAATTTCTGCAACGTGTTCTGATTGTACCTTTTTTGTGCTGCTACTACTTAAGTTAAATATTTAACTCTCAAAAGCCTGTACAAATTCAGCAATTGCAAATGTGTGATGCGCACCGTTTGAATACAGCTACATCCATATCTTTCGATCGATCAATCAATCAATCAAATCAATCAATGTCCTCTAAACTTTGCAAGCCTGTCAATCAATGGGACAGCAAGATGGCTGCTGTCCCCTGATATCTTTATCAGTCCCTTACAGCAGGAGCAATGCCTTGAGTAGCTGTGCTGATCCTATTGGCTGCCATGCACAGGCTCATTGATCCTATTGGCTGGGACGCACAAGATCATTAGTCCTATTGGCTGCCACGCACGGGCTCATTGATCCTATTGGCTGGGACGCACAGGCTCATTAGTCCTATTGGCTGCCACGCACTAGCTCATTGATCGTATTGGCTGGGACGCACGGGCTCATTGATCAGGCTATAAAAGATCTCCAATGGTTCCGTCTGATGTGTATCCATCAGTCGTGGGGACAGTTTCCTCCATGAGGTGTTAAACGTAACCATTAAACATGATTGTTTTGTCCAGTATAAGAATGCGCAAAATCTGCTAACAGCATCTATGATCATCATTACTTTGACGTGTTGCTATGGGAACTGCATCATCAACACAGAGAGCACAGTGGCCATGACGATGGCAGAAGCTGAAGCTGGGTTGTAGGATAAACATCGGTCCTTCCTGCTGGCCTGGACTGCATGTCCCCAAAGTGTCGTCGAGCAACCAGCCTGGTCACTAAAAGAGTGAGTGTTTCTCAAACGATAGTCTCTCCATCATTTATCCGTAGTCGCCGTTCAAGAACACTTCTCAGGAGACACACCCATGTCCGACTGAGGTTACGTGTAAGGTACAACGCTCCCTCACACACCCCACAGCTATCTGCGTCTGGCAGGATTTACGCTGGAATGGGTCACACACTCCCAGAGAGCCGTCTGCTCTGGAGTGGTTCTGTTCCTGACACGGTACCGACCCCTTTGGATCCTCCCAACCATGACAGGACCACAACAGGGTCAGCAGCGATCTGATCAGGTAGATATGACAACTAGAATTTGTCATATGGACACACACACATACACACACACACACACACACACACACACACACACACACACACACACACACACACAAATCGATGAACAGGTAGTCAAGTCTTGTACACGGGCATCTCCCAAAATGGACCCAGGGGCTAACGGAGGTGCTGTGGATCTCTTTGTGATTGGTCGCTGCCTGTGGTGCTGTGGATCTCTTTGTGATTGGTCGCTGCCAGAGGTTTTTTGGATCTCTTTGTGATTGGTTGCTGCCGGAGGTTCTGAGGATCTCTTTGTGATTGGTCGCTGCCCGAGGTACTGTGCTACGACGGTTCCGAGTCTTGTTCCGCAAAGACTTTCAGTGACTCAGGTAGGACAACATAACCCGAGCACACGCAAAATAAATACAATAAGTGGCAGACTAACCGCACTGCTACTGTAAAACTACAAGTACTACAAAACAATTTCGCAATCAAACAAACAAGTAAGCGAAAACAAAATCTCCGGCGACTACTCTAATGTGCTCAAATACCTTATATATCCAACAAGCTATCTGAGCAGGAATCGTGGATTTACTTTGGCCAAAATATTACACAGTGTAACTTTAAGACAACATGTAAACAAATGACTTGCATTCTCTCTTCAAGTCGTTTTGCTAAACCTGTTATAATAACAGCCCTCTTCCTCCATGGTTTAGGTCTCCTACTCAGGATCCCAAGCCACCCTCTAGGAGGCAGGAGCAGACCTGCTAGCTCAGCGTCCACTAGCAGCAGCTGTTGGGTTGCTTCAGTTCACACAGAACTGAACTAATGCATGGAAACATCTACAGTATCATTAGAAATAAACGAAAAATATTATTTTGCTAAAAGCCAAAACCCTGACCACCAATCCAGCCACTATGCTGTTTACATATTCAGAGGAACAGATTGCTTGGAAACGCACATGGCTTCAGCCGTTTCACCAATTAAATACAGTATAGCCTACTATCTGAAGACCTAAAGGAAGGTTTCAAGTATTTCTTTCCTTCACAGTAGCGGCGTCAGTGCGGTCTATCTTCTCTGACGACACCCCATCTCAATCTCCCACTCCAAGAAACTCACCACGTCTCTACCTTCAATCACACACACACACACACACACACACACACACACACACACACACACACACACACACACACACACACCTACCATGCGGCGTATTCAATTCAGTGTGAATACATGGGCTTGGATCCGATTCCTTGGCAGCAACAATGAGTCATAATGGACCATGGCATTGATAAAAGAGCAAACCAATAATCAATCATTCCCACTAACAACTCCTCACCTTTCTGGTTGGCAATAATAATAATAATAATAATAATAATAATAATAATAATAATAATAAAAATAATAAAAATAATAATTTAGAAAATCATCATCATCTCAGTCATTGTGGAATGATTTAGACACTGGTGGTGCTGCAGCTAATGGGCTTGGACAAGTTGTGTGTGTGAGTCTGTGACCAACCACTGGGTGTGTGTGTGTGTGAGTCTGTGAGCAGCCACTGGTTGTGTGTGTGTGTGAGTCTGTGAGCAGCCACTGGGTGTGTGTGTGTGTTTGAGTCTGTGAGCAGCCACTGGGTGTGTGTGTGTGAGTCTGTGAGCAGCCATTGGGTGTGTGTGTGTGTTTGAGTCTGTGACCAGCCACTGGGTGTGTGTGTGTGTTTGAGTCTGTGAGCAGCCACTGGGTGTGTGTGTGTGTTTGAGTCTGTGAGCAGCCACTGGGTGTGTGTGTGTGTTTGAGTCTGTGAGCAGCCACTGGTTGTGTGTTGGAGGTTGTGTTTAGGCAGGGAGGCCGAGTGTGCAGAGCTGAGGATGGAGGTGGGTAGGGGGCTGTGTCTGTCTGTCTGTCTGTCCCCTCCCCCCCCCATCCCCATGCTCTTCAGTGGTCCCCCTAGTCCTGTGTGCTGCAGTCTTGTGGGGGGGGGGGGGGGGGGGGGGGGGTTTATCTGATGTAGTACTCCTCCGGACAGCAGGCTGGGCTCTCGTCCTCACTGTTCTCCAGCTCTGGAAGCTCTCCCCACAGCAGCATGTTCAGCCCTGTGAGCACACACACACACACACACACACACACACACACACACACACACACACACACACACACACACACACACACACACACACACACACACACACAACTGAATGGGACGATGTTTACACACGCATCACAGAACACCTGGATTGGATGGTCTACAGTCACACTTCACATCAACTGGATGGAACAGTTTACACACACACATGTCACATCAACTTAATAGGACGGCATCTCAAAACAACTGTTCAGAACTACTAAAACACGCACAATACTGGATGGATCCTACACAAATCAACTCGATGGAATGGTTTAGAGGCACAAAAACAACAGCATCACAATTCAGCTGAATTGGACAATGTACACACCCCACCCCACCCCATACATAGTCGAGCTATACTATACATTTTGTGTTATACTCTGTGTTTAAATATGTGACTCTAACCGCTCTTGTAATGAAAGTCTTTTGTGGACATTATGACTTTATGAGTACTTAAACCCACTCCCTGATGTGACAGGTGCAAAGTCTTCCTCAGTGAAGTCTAGTAGGGTAACGCTTGGGGCTGTGGAGGGCATGTAAAAGCACAGACCTGTAGCATCTAGGACTGTTGACGGTGGAGACTGCATGTTATAACACTGACCTGTAGCATCTAGCCTGTTGACTGTGGACACGGCTTCACTGTTGAACATCCAGAAATGTCCATTATTGCACGAGAGCAGACAGGGCTTGCATGGGGCCACCACGTGATAGCCAACAACATTCCCACTGAACAACACAGGGAGAGAGTTCCAGAAACAGAGAAGGCAAATTCAGCACGTTATGTCAACAAAGTAGAAAACATTAAAATCAATTTGGCGTTTGACAAAAACACTTAAGAAAGTAAAGAAAGGAAACATTAAGATGCGTGTAAAATATACGCAGGAAGCTCACTTTATGTAAACAAAGAGTTACAGTAGCGTTTTTGTATACCGCGGACTCATAATGATTTGTATATAAAATGAAATTGGTTGGAGCACATACCATTTTAAGCAGGCTATATCTCTTAGTTTGCATTTGCAACTATCTGTGGAATAGCAGCTGGCAACAAAGTCGACAGTTCTGTATGAAAAGAAAAATGACATTCAACAAAATCCACTGAGCTTCACATTTATGGCATTCCAGCATTCACGATCGTTCAAGTGTCAGATGCAGCATATCGTACCTCGTGAACTTTTAATGCAATTTAAAGCGATATACGTTTATAGTCGAAATAGTGGTGTTTTAATTCAGAGATCTCAAACAAAGACACCTGCTAGCTGGAAGTAGCGTTAGCTGGCTAGGGTTGTCTTACCTGTTTGGTGGGATGTCCGTTGAAAAAAGCTCTATTTCCGTGTCGGCTAAGAGCACTGCTTTCATTCCTCTTGTACAAAGACGACTCTCACAGTATATGCAGTTTAGCTGAGTGACACATTTGTTCTTGAAGTTCGAAGTGGACATGATGACAATGTTGCTCCTTCTATGTTCTGGGGCTGCTGCCAAGGTACAAGTTACCTTGATAGCTAGCAAGCTACAGTAGCCTAGCGGTTTACGTTAGCCGTCCAGTCCAGTGGTTGTAGATGCCGATTAATGCTTCACCTAGTCAACCTAACAATATCTAGCAATGTCTTTCTAATATGGATTTGGATGCAGTTCACAAACACAAACCTGGCAAGTCCCGTTCAAAACAAGGCGTATGTCGCCGTTTCTCCACGCCAACGGTTGTTTAGGTCTCTTGCTACACAACAGCTTACGTTAGCTGTTGTTAGCCAGCGAGCTAGGTCTAGATTAGAAGCTCTAGTTCTGATTTATTTAAGGACTAAAGGAAATCTTCGTTACCTAAATAATCAAAGATGACCTTACTTGTCCGTAAAACAGCACATTTATCCACAGCTGTATTGATTTACACTAACGTTTACAAGTGATGGACGAGATGGTCAGCCGTGCTTTTTGTTTACACCTTCCTGTAAACTTCCTGAAACACTTCAAATTGCTCCATTTGACATTTGGATTGGTTAAGAACTCTGCGCTTTAAAAATACATCTTACAGTGTGATTGGCCAGATTTCGTATTGATGAGAAATTGTGACATGTGATTGGTTTGAAAGGGTGGTGGTCACTTGGTTCATTGTACTCAAATCCAGCATTCGACTGACTTTGGGTGAAAATATTTTCATTATACGAGAACAAGAGCATTTTGAGTTCAATGATATCGCGTATTGTCTATCCAAAACATATGCTTTTGGATTTCATCAATAACACTCGGTAATCCGTCCCCCGCCCTTTACCATATATATTTTTTTTCAATGAACGAATGTATTGGCTGATTTTGAGGGCATGGAAAAGGGATACCGCCTACTCTTTCTCACGATTCGACGAATTTATGTCAGTTTCCTCCCAGCTAGCCAATCAATCCACCCTTTCCATGAAAATAGGCGGGTTAATTTTTTTTGTGAGTCTTCAGAGAAATATTACAAAGTTGCTGGAATGAGAAGAATTGAAAGCGAGTTTTCCCGATTTCAAAATTTCAAATGGAAATCAGCAATCGAGGTAATTCAGGTGAAAATATTTACCTTACTGCATGCTTTAGAGTAACCCAGCGATGCGAGCGGATATCACGCTTTATGTAGCCTACAGCGAAACGTGAAATAAGTCAAGATTTCCGTAACTTCCATGAGCTTTGGGCTAAGAAGTCCCCGAAAGGGAGAAGCATAGCATTCCAGCTAACATAGCATACCGTAACGTTGACGTTAGACCACGTCTCTCCCAGTTAGTCAGGTCTTTGGCTACTCTTGATTTAGTTTTACAGTGTTTGGGAAAGCATTGAGATGAAAGAATATCTGCTCAAAAGCAACGTTTTCATTCTGGCTCTCCAAATCAATGCAAAGCCACTCTAGGTTGGGCTCGTATTCATGCGCAGCTTGCTCCATCTCATTGGCAGAGCCAAATGAGACTCGTATCCAACTCGGTCTTGTACCATAGATACATTTTAAAACCATCTACCCCTGTAGGTAACATTTCGTTGGGTCAACCTATGGAGACTTCTTTGTTTTGTTCAGTTGACCTTTGTATGGATTTGTAGATCTTTCAGCCCAGGCCATCGATCCTTTAATAGTTCTTAAGTTACGTTACTTTGTCAAGTGTTACGTTACTCAACATTTGAAAAGCCACCCCTTTCGCCAACGACTTCAGCCCACAAGACCCTTCTATGTAAACCAGAAATGTGGGTCATTATAGTCTCACATTAGCCTTCATATCTGGAATGTCTCTTTGAGTTTATTGTCTTATTGCTTCTAAGAATGATTGATTTGATTATGTTTACACTCAATAGCATATGTTTCCCCTCAAACAGCTAAATTACACCTTGTCTCTGTGGACAATCACAGTTTACCTAAACACCAAACATTCAGAATACAGGAGCCGGACTGTAAGAATTGACGGCTAAATATGGATTACTTATTCTACCATTCAGTCATTATTTTAGTATTAGCATTGATGTTATGATGTTTAATATGTCTTCTTCAGTTGGCAGATAGGAAATTGCTGCACTGTAAACATCCAGGTGTGTGTGTGTGCGTGTGTGTGCGTGTGGTATTGCGCATTGTGAAACGAGTTTATCCCTATCTGTGCATTCTAGACGGAAGACACCCACTGAGCGACGTAGCGGCCGTCGTGGTAGCCCGTGACTGCACGCTGCATTGAGAAAGTTTTCGAGCCCCCACACCAGACCTCGCCGTCCAACTCCGCAGAGAGGGGAATGCGAGCCTCATCGGGCTTTCTCTACTACCGGTTCCAGGAAAACATTTGGACAAATAAAGCCACCTGAAGAAGCATACGGCGTTCCCGACTCATAATGCGGATAGATTGAACAGCGTCAGGAAACAATAATACTCCGCGGACTGCTTGTGTTGCAAGACCCTATTGCTGGATCTACTGAGCTCGGGTTGGTGCTGAACACAAATCGCTGTTTTTTTCTTTTCTTTTTTTTTAACGGCCAATTTACCAAGGAAAGATAATTACCAGAGGGGTCGACCTGATCTGACAGAGATGACGTCCCCCGCGAAATTTCGTAAGGACAAGGAGATTATCGCAGAATATGAGACTCAAGTGAAAGGTAAGGAGCCCCATTCGAAGTGATCACTTTGAAGTATCGTAAGGTTGGATGAGGTGCCAACCGTACTGCATAGTTACATTGTTCATGTATTTCCCAGTGTATTAAACACAACACATTTGAGCAGTAGAATTCCCTTTATCTGAAACGATTCGGCCGTGAATTTTGCGATAGTAGGCTATCGGGAAGAATAGAAAAAAAACCTCTACGTCCAGGTTTTAATCTTTCACTATCGATGGACCAGATAGGTATAAAGGTACGAGTGAAGGTATTGTAATTTTCCGAAAGGATTGTTTGTTTGAACCGTTTTTGTGTTAAGTTCAGACAGGCTCTTTTCATCCCAGACACCGTGTGCTGTGACATGTACATTGCTGGAATAACTGGGCGTTTTCTTCGCACTGCATGTCTTCGTTGGAGCTGGCGCGTAGCTGTTTGAAAGCTTACCGACTTCGCGCGTACAGTGTTGTACATTTGTCACCTAACATCATTCGAGAGATAACGATTAACGTCTGGAGAAGACTGATCTGACTTTTTTAAGACTGAATAAGCGGGTGCTCACGTGCCGTGCGTATACCCGGGGGTTTTAAGCGAGAGTGTCGACTGGTACATTGAAGGACAAGCAGGGGTTTTTGGCACGCGAGAACTCGGTTTTTTCATGGGGGGGGGGGGGGGAGAAGGGTGGGGTGCGTTCAACGAGGGCTCCACAAAGCGGCCTCGTATCACCAGCGCAATCAGTTATTTTCCAAGATAAACACGAGTACACAGGCTGTCCTGTCCGGCCGCCGCCGGTAGCCTGTGAGAACGGTGGTTTTGTTTGGAGTGGAGATGAAATAGTCTGACCTCTTGGAGGAGCGCGGGAGGAGATGGAGGGGAGAGCGCGGGTGGAACAATACCCCCTTTTCCCCCTCGTGTGCACCCAGATGTGTGAGCCCCCCGCGCGCGCGCGCGCGCAGACACGGACACACATCCCGGCAGCCTGCATGCGCAAAACCACTATTGTACCGGTTTTTTTAATGTGTTGGCACGGATCCATATGATGTCTTTGTTCACCTCTGAATGCGCTTTGTTGGCTTCTTTTCATGACAAACACGCATATAGACACTGCGAAAGAACTGGGAAAGAACTGGGAAACATGGCCTTAGAATAGGAATACATTTATTTGCCGCTAGTCCTCCCACCTGAAATGCTCGACGAATGCCTTCACTGTTGTGTGAACATCCTGGACTAAAAGAGTGTGTGGACAGTAGTTGTGTGTTAGTGTGTGTGTGTGTGTGTGTGTGTGTGTGTGTGTGTGGCAGTAGGATGATGCAGTAAGGGAATAGGGATAAAGCTGATGATGCAGTTGTTATTGAGAAAGCAGTAGTTTGCACAGATCGGTGTCAGGAGAGCGGGAGAGAGATGGACTATGACTGCAGAGACGCCAGTCTAAGAGTTCACACACAGACACACTCACACTCACACACTCACACACACACACACACACACACACACACACACTCCTCTGTGCAGTGGGACTGTTATGCGATGCTATTTGACAGTCGGGTGGCGTGGTACGGTGGTGGACGGTCCCGCTCCCTGAAGGACTCATCACACAGTGTGTGTGTGTGTGTGTGTGTGTGTGTGTTTGTGTGTGTGTGTGTCTGTGTGTGTGTGTGTGTGTGTGTGTGTGTTTCATCACAGGCTAGACATGGATGCGGGTGAAACGGCGGTCAGCCCGTCTCCTTTCCACAGCACCAGGCTGTGGAGTGTACTGCACCTCACTCTCCTCCCCTCTCCCTCTCCCTCTCTCTCTCCCTCTTTCCCTCTCTCTCTCTCTCTCTCTCTCTCTCTCTCACTCCCTCTCCACTCTCTCTATCTCTTCTCTCCCTCTTTCCCTCTCTCTCCCTCTTTCCCTCTCTCTCCCTCTTTCCCTCTCTCTTCTCTCTCTCCCTCTCTCTCTTCTCTCTGTCTTTGTCTGTCTGTTTGAGATACTCTATCTCTCTCTTACACACACACACACACACACACACACACACACACACACACACACACACACACACTCACTTAGCTGCTTTCTGTGGGAGGTTTGGGATGACCTATATCAGACTTATGCTGTTTAATAACTTATCAATACAGCAGAATTTCAGACACACGACACATGGTGCTGCTGAGGTCTTCCTGTCCGTCACCTCCTATCTGACCTACACGTGACACACACTTCTT
>NC_137908.1:2149080-2151580 GCF_963457725.1 Sprattus sprattus | reverse complement strand
TTTAAAAAAAAAAAAAAAAAAATTTTTTTTTTTTTTTTTTTTTTTTTTTAAATTAATAATCGATACTTGGCGTCAACAATCGATGCAGTAGATCGTGAAAATTAGAATCGCGATGCATCGTCATGACGATTATTTGGCACACCCCTACACATCACGCTGTTAATTGGCTGAAAGCACCTTGGCACCTTGTGTTGATTGCCTGGCAACACCTGATCAAGATGGAGTGTTTGAGCGCCGTCATCTGATTGGATGAGGGGAGACCGACCCCAGCCTTGGCGAGGGTTAGCGTGTTAGCGAGGTAGCATCTCCAACAGGCCTGAAGACGTCTTCCCTAAGCTGTATGATGTGACGCTCAGCTGATAGGCCTGTGTTTGGGGCCGATCAGGAGTGTGAGCTGTGTTTGTTCTCCCCTGTGTGTGTGTGTGTGTGTGTGTGTGTGTGTGTGTGTGTGAGAGTGTGTGTGTGTGTGTGTGTGTGTGTGTGTGTGTGTGTGTGTGTGTGTGTGTGTGTGTGTGTGTGTGTGTGTGAGTGTCTGATCCTTTTGTGCTCTGTGTGTAGATGAACACAGAAAACAACAATGTGAGTGTGTGTGTGTGTGTGAGTGGGTGAGAGAGAATTTAGAGGCAGTGTGAGTTTTTGATCTCGGCCCATCCCCAGACTTGTGTGGGATGTGTTCATGACCCCACACACACACACACACACACACGCCCAGCCCGACCCGACCCACACACACACACACACACACACACACACATGCCCAGCCCAGCCCAGCCCAACACACACACACACACACACACCCAGCCCAGCCCAGCCCAGCCCAGTCCAGCCCATCCCTATGTGCTGATGAAGCCCCATAGGCCTCTCTGGCTGCCTGACTGCTGTGTCAACTTTAAAGAGATTCTTACGATGAGCCTTAAAATAATCTGCCTTTTTAAGATTTAAGAGCGTATCAGAGATGAGTCAGTGTACTACTCTGTACTCTGTACTCTGAGGTGGACACTGAATACATAAATCACTCCAGAGCTGGACGTCAGGTCAGCGAGGACCCGGTCTCTCGTGTTTACCACCACCCCACCCCTAATCAATATGTGCTGTCGATCCGTGCTGGGTCGTGATCAGAAAGCGATTTGGCTTTTATTGTGTGTGTGTGTGTGTCAGCGTCTCCGCCCTTCTCTTGTTTTCTCTGGCAAGGTGGGCAGGCGGGCAGGCTCAGGAAGCCAATCGTTAAGACGCACTAATTTCTGTCTGTCGTCTTTAATAGCTACTCCATAATGAGTGAGTGTGTGTGTGTGTGAGTGTGTGTGTGTGTGAGTGAGCTATAATTAGGGTTTGCCTTTATTGATCAGGGCTATTGCCCAGGCCCCTGCCAACACTCTCTTAATGAGAGGACTATACGTTAGTGGCCATTGTTATTCTGTGGTTTGTGTGTGTGTGTGTGTACACACAGACTGTTATGGGTGTGTGTTTGCGCACATAGATGGGTCTCTCTGTGTGTGTGTGTGTGTGTGTGCATAGATGGGTGGGGGTGTGTGTTTTGTACATGTATGGGTGTGTGTGTGTTGTCCATGTGCATTCAAGTGAAAAATGCTGAGTGTGCTTAAAATAATCTCTTCCAGGAAGGACGTTTGTTTTAAGACTTGGATAGGAAGCACAGGAAGACAGCTAATACACACACACACACACACACACACACACACGTACACGTTTTGTTGCTGTGTGTGTGTGTGTGTGTGTGTGTGTGTGTGTGTGTGTGTGTGTGTGTGTGCCTTTACACCTCTGCCTAACTTTTGAACTTCCTGTTTCTTCCTGTACCAGTGTGGGCCAAACGGTGCTCTGTGAAGTAAGCCACAGTAAGCCACTCTAAGCCACCGCAGGCCACAGCCAACTCTGACACCAGAGGATTGATGGCTGTTCCCCTGTACGTAGCCTCTGTGCTGGATGGCTGTTCCCCTGTACGTAGCCTCTGTGCTGGATGGCTGTTCCCCTGTATGAAACCTCAGTGGTGGATAGCTGTTCCCCTGTACGTAGCCTCTGTGCTGGATGGCTGTTCCCCTGTATGAAGCCTCTGTGCTGGATGGCTGTTCCCCTGTACGTAGCCTCTGTGCTGGATGGCTGTTCCCCTGTACGTAGCCTCTATGGATGATGGCTGTTCCCCTGTATGAAGCCTCTATGGATGATGGCTGTTCCCCTGTATGAAGCCTCTATGGATGATGGCTGTTCCCCTGTATGAAGCCTCTGTGCTGGATGGCTGTTCCCCTGTATGTAGCCTCTATGGATGATGGCTGTTCCCCTGTATGAAGCCTCTGTGCTGGATGGCTGTTCCCCTGTATGAAGCCTCTGTGCTGGATGGCTGTTCCCCTGTATGAAGCCTCTGTGCTGGATGGCTGTTCCCCTTCATGAAGCCTCTATGGATGATGGCTGTTCCCCTGTATGAAGCCTCTGTGCTGGATGGCTGTTCCCCTGTATGAAGCCTCTGTGCTGGATGGCTGTTCCCCTGTAT
>NC_137908.1:2141580-2144080 GCF_963457725.1 Sprattus sprattus | reverse complement strand
GTTTGTCAGTCAGGAGGATGAAACCTGACACATGTGTTTTGGACGTCTCCCCCACGGCCTGAGTGCTAATAATTACAACCACATGATGCTGGTGTGCCGACCACGACCACATAACCCTCTCCTCTCTTCTCCTCCTCTCTACTCTTCCCTCTCTTCTCTTCTCCTCTCTTCCCTCTCTTTCTCCTCTCTTCTCTTGTTCTCTCTCTTCCCTCTCCTCTCCCCTCCCCTCCTCTCCTCTCTTCTCCTCCCCTTTCCTCTTTTCCCTCTCTTCTCTCCTCTTCTATACTCTTCCCTCTCTTTCTCCTCTCTTTTCTACTCTTCCCTCTCTTTCTCTCCTCTCTTCTCTCTCTCCTCTCTCTCTTCTCCTCTCCTCTCTACCCTTCCCTCTCTTTCTCCTTTCTCAGGATACCTGCAGAGCACTCTCCTCCCCACCCCTCTCTCTCCCCCTCATTTCTCTCCCTCCCTGCTCTGTCTCAGAGACACACACACACACACACACACACACACACACACACACACACACACACCCAAGCTGCCCACAGCGCTGGATTGCCCCGCATCACACCGCACAGCACTGCTCAGCTCAACTTTGTCCAAAATGAGTTTCTGTTGTCTCATTTCCCCTCTAATTTATTGACCAAACAGTCCTGAGACCCGTCCAGACCCGTCCAGACCCGAACAGACCCGAACAGACCAGAACAGAACAGAACAGAACAGACCAGACCAGACCAGACCAGACCAGACCAGACCAGACCAGACCAGAACAGAACAGAACAGAACAGAACAGAACAGAACAGAACAGAACAGAACAGAACAGAACAGAACAGAACAGAACAGAACAGAACAGAACAGAACAGTCCAGAACAGTCCAGAACAGACTAGAACAGACTAGAACAGAACAGAAGAGAACAGAACAGGAGGTAGAGAGCGGAGGAAGCGGATACTTTATTAAAACAAAGCATATTCATATTCATATCCTTAATTGGGGACAAATGCTACAACAGAGGAGAATAGGCTGAAAACAGCCCTGTCTGAAAATAGCCTGGAAAAATGAAAACACAATTGAATGGGAGGTCCTGTGTGTGTGTGTGTGTGTGTGTGTGTGTGTGTGTGTGTGTGTGTGTGTGTGTGTGTGTGTGTGTGTGTGTGTGTGTGTGTGTGTGTGTGTGTGTGTGTGTGTGTGTGTGTGTGTGTGTGTGTGTGTGTGTGTCTTTGGAGACCCAGGAGGTGCTCAGAGGAAGAAGTTTTTCTGCCTTTGTTGAACTCTTTTTGTTTTCCCTGTTTCTTTTTTAACCCACACACATACACACACACACACACACACCCACCCGCACACACACACACACACCCACGCACCTCTCTGACCCCTCGATGGCTCGTCTCTCAATTTCCGTAGTTTAATCTCAGAGAGGCTGATGCTGCTTACGAGTTTGTGTGTGTATCATTGTTGCTGGGGGTTGGTGTGTGTGTGTGTGTGTGTGTGTGTGTGTGTGTGTGTGTTAAGATGTGTTGGTGGGGGATTGGTTTGGTGGCTGTGTGTGTTAGGTGAAAAGGGCTGTAGGCTCTGGGCTCCTAGAGGCAATTGTATTGTTATGGCGCTACACAAATAAAATTGAAATTAAAAAATTGAAGTGTGTGTGTGTGTGTGTGTGTGTGCGTGTGTGTTGGGCAGGGGTGGGTATCGCCAACCACCTCGCGATACGATACGCATCCCGATACAGGGGTCGCGATACGATATGTATCGCGATACATGCGATACGTACGATACGTATCCCGATATTTTAGGCTTATAACAAAAAAAAATTGCCTGTAACTCCTTGACAGTACATCATAACATATTTGTCACCTCATGTGGATTCTACAGAAACTCTGCTTTCAAATTATACCATCAACTGGATGATGGGCAAAGTATGCAGGCAGGCACATGAACCAAGTAGACGCTGTACAAAGAAACAGACAAAAAAAAAAAAAAAAAAAAAAAATTTTTTTTTTTTTTTTTTTTGTTGCACGTGAAGTATCGATACTGACGCCTCCGTATCGATACACGCATCGTAAAGAGGCCCGCGACGATGTATCCCCGTATCGATATTTTGAACACACCCCTAGTGTTGGGGCAGTTGGGTTGGTGGCTTTGCCGTTTAAACAGTGACACAGCCAGAACTCTTGACAGGAACACAACTCCCGCCGGTGCTCCAGCTCTGGTACACATCCCACCCCACGCATCCATCACACACACACACACACACACACACACACACACACCACGCATCCATCACACACACACACACACACACACACACACACACACACACACACCACGCATCCATCACACACACACACACACACACACACACACACACACACACCACGCATCCATCACACACACACACACACACACACACCCCACGCATCCATCACACGCACATAGCCACACCTGCCACGCATCCATCACACACACACACACACACACACACACACACACACACACACCACGCATCCA
>NC_137908.1:2129080-2131580 GCF_963457725.1 Sprattus sprattus | reverse complement strand
CTGCCCCCCCGTGTGTGTGTGTGTGTGTGTGTGTGTGTGTGTGTGTGTGTGTGTGTGTGTGTGTGTGTGAGAGAGTGGCAGGTGCTGAGCCCTGTGGCTGTAGTAGTAGTCGTCGCAGGCAACACCACTGTGTCTGACGAGGTAGTTTATGATGCTTCACACACACACACACACACACACACACACACCCCTTGGGCTGCAGAGCCGCTTTGAAACGTGTTCTGTAACTCTGCACACAAACGGAACATTGTTTTCCCGAGCGCCATGGAGCTCAGACCCTCAGTGATCTTTAGCGTTTGGGCTACTTGGTGTGAAAAGTGGAAAAGTCTACATTCCCCAGTTTTCCCAAACAGCCCAAATCCCTTATTAGCTGCGTAATTACAGGCTTATAAACACAAGCAGCTTTTTAATAGAATCACTCCGGGATAATCTGGCTTTTAGCGGCAGGGATGTTAGCCCCCTGTCGCTACATGCAGCCAAACAAGCTGAGATGATGACGTTTGGAGTGTGTGTGTGTGTGTGTGTGTGTGTGCTAACGTGAAAATGGTTGGACGTGTTCTGTGCTGTATGGTTAAAAAACATCCCCCTTGGGGCTCACAAGAAGTTGTCCCATCATACACACACACACACACACACACACACACACACACACACACACACACACACACACACACACACACACACACACAGACAGACCTACTATACATGTCCCATCATTCTAGTTCTTCACACAAAGTAGTGCTGACACACAGCTCCATGCAGGCTAGGCTAGGCTAGGCTAGGCTAAGTGCTAGCCTCAGGCGGGGTGGTGACGGGGTTAACAGGATGCTCCAGTTACGCAGCAAGGTGGCAGAACCCGCTCTCAGAACCACACAGCTCCAGTTCCAGAGGTGATCGGCTTTTTCTCTCTGCCTCTCCAATTCTCTTTCCTCCTTTCTTTCTCTCTCTCTCTCCCTCTTTCTCCCTCTGTGTCCCTCCCTCTCTCCTCCCTCCCTCTCTTTCTCTCTCTCTATCCCTCTCCCTCTGTCTTTCCCACTCTCTTTTCCTCTCTCTCTCTCCCTCTCTCTCTCTCTGTGTCCCTCCATCCCTCTCCCTCTCTCTCTCTCTCTCTGTGTCCCTCCATCCCTCTCCCTCTCTCTCTCTTTTCTCTGTGTCCCTCCATCCCTCTCCCTCTCTCTCTCCCTCCATCCCTCTCCCTCTCTCTCTCTGTGTCCCTCCATCCCTCTCCCTCTCTCTCTCTTTTCTCTGTGTCCCTCCATCCCTCTCCCTCTCTCTCTCTTTTCTCTGTGTCCCTCCATCCCTCTCCCTCTCTCTCTCCCTCCATCCCTCTCCCTCTCTCTCTCTGTGTCCCTCCATCCCTCTCCCTCTCTCTCTCTTTTCTCTGTGTCCCTCCATCCCTCTCTCTCTCTCTCCCTCTCTCTCTCTCTCTCTGTCTCTTTCTCCCCCCCTCTTTTCCCTGCATTGCAGGTCTTTTCTGCCGTGTTCTCTGGCAGCAGCTCCTCTGCAGTGTGTGTGTGTGTGTGTGTGTGTGTGTGTGTGTGTGTGTGTGTGTGTGTGAGAGAGAGAGTGTGAGTGTGTGTGGTGTGTAGTATTAGTATGCTATACTGTGTGTGTGTGTGTGTGTGAGAGAGTGTGAGTGTGTGTGGTGTGTACTATGCTATACTGTGTGTGTGTGTGTGTGTGTGTGTAGTGTGCTATACTGTGCTGGTAGAGAAGGGCGGGCGGTACAAAGTGCCTCTAAATAACTCCGGTGACAAAGGCTCCATAAACGTCAGCGCTGCCTATGAGGCCGCCTCTGATCATGGAGATGGCTCTGTGTGTGTGTGTGTGTGTGTGTGTGTGTGTGTGTGTGTGTGTGTGTGTGTGTGTGTGTGTGTGTGTGTGTGTGTGTGTGTGTGGGTATGTGTCTGCCGCTTCTGATCATGGAGATGGCTCTGTGTGTTTGTGTTTGTGTGTGTGTGTGTGTGTGTGTGTGTGTGTGTGTGTGTGTGTGTGTGTGTGTGTGTGCTTCTGATCATGGAGATGGCTCTGTGTGTGTGTGTGTGTGTGGGTATGTGTGCTTCTGATCATGGAGATGGCTCTGTGTGTGTGTGTGTTTGTGTGTGTGGGTATGTGTCTGCCGCTTCTGATCATGGAGATTGGTGTGTGTGTGTGTGTGTGTGTGTGTGTGTGTGTGTGTGTGTGTGTGTGTGTGTGTGTGTGTGTGTGTGCCGCTTCTGATCATGGAGATGGCTCTGTGTGTGTGTGTGTGTGCTTCTGATCATGGAGATGGCTCTGTTTGTGTGTGTGTGTGTGTGTGTGTTTGTGTGTGTGTGTGTGTGTGTGTGTGTGTGTGCCGCTTCTGATCATGGAGATGGCTCTGTGTGTGTGTGTGTGCTTCTGATCATGGAGATGGCTCTGTTTGTGGTGTGTGTGTGTGTGTGTGTGTGTGTGTGTGTGTGTGCTTCTGATCATGGAGATGGCTCTGTGTGTGTGTGTGTGTGTGTGTGTGTGTGTGTGT
>NC_137908.1:2094139-2096639 GCF_963457725.1 Sprattus sprattus | reverse complement strand
GAGAGGAGGAAAGGGTAAGTGGCCAGAGCCTCCACCTAATAGCCCTGAACTGCAGAGGAGGGGGTGGGGGGGTGAGGAGGGCAGGAGAGGGGCTACAGAGGAGGGGAGCGAGGGGTGGGGGGTGAGGAGGGCAGGAGAGGGGCTACAGAGGAGGGGAGCGAGGGGTGGGGGGTGGGGGGTGAGGAGGGCAGGAGAGGGGCAAGAATATCTTTAACAACTCATTTCACTTTTATGAATTTTAACAATTAATGGATACGGCCACTTCCTGGCTCCTGAAGGACCTGGCCCTTAAAAAGAAGAATACGCATATATAGGTCTGACACACACACACATCCCCTCACACCTCTCTCTCCATCTCATCTCTCTCATCTGTCTCTCTCTCCATCTCTCTCTCTCTCTCTCTCATCTGTCTCTCTCTCCATCTCTCTCTCTCTCATCTGTCTCTCTCTCCATCTCTCTCTCTCTCTCTCTCTCTCATCTGTCTCTCTCTCCATCTCTTTCTCTCTCTCTCTCCCTCTCTCTCTCTCTCATATCATCTCTTTCTCTCTCTCTCGCTCTCTCTTTCTCATCCCCTCACACCATCTCTTTCTCTCTCTCCCTCCCTCTCTCTCATATCATCTCTATCTCTCATATCATCTCTTTCTCTCTCTCTCTCTCTCTCTCTCTCTCTCTCTCTCTCTGCTGTCAGTTATCGTTTAGTCCTGCTTTTAAATACAGTGTGTGTGTGTGTGTGTGTGTGTGTGTGTGTGTGGGTCGCCCTGTGCCCTAATGGGTATCTATATTTCATGTTGGTTGGGCAGCTCAGAGAGGGGAAGCCATTGATCAGCACAAGAGGGTCTTATACCCAGAGGGCCACTCAGGAAACACTCCCACACACACACACACACACACACACACACACACTCACTCACACACACACTCTCTCTCTCTCTAAGGAACACTTTGCACGCTAGTTGCCTTTTTGTAAGGTTGCAATATGGTTGGGGTATCATGACTAAAATCTGAATATATTTATATTTTATAATACATTGTACTTTATAAGACAGAAAATATGCACTGACTTTCCGAATTCAAAGCTTACAGTGACATGAATGAAATGGTAAGGTTAGGGGTATTATGATATGGATGAAATGGTAAGGTTAGGGGTATTGTGATATGAATGAAATGGTAATGTTAGATATGATATGGATGAATTTTTGAAGGAAATTGTGATATGGATTAAGTGGAGGTGTTTGGTAAATGGTTGAGGAGCGTATAGATGGTGTTGGGTAAATGGTTGAGGAGCGTATAGATGGTGTTGGGTATAGATGGTGTTTGGTAAATGGTTGAGGAGCGTATAGATGGTGTTGGGTAAATGGTTGAGGAGCGTATAGATGGTGTTGGGTATAGATGGTGTTGGGTAAATGGTTGAGGAGCGTATAGATGGTGTTGGGTAAATGGTTGAGGAGGGTATAGATGGTGTTGGGTATAGATGGTGTTGGGGTAAATGGTTGAGGAGCGTATAGATGGTGTTGGGTAAATGGTTGAGGAGGGTATAGATGGTGTTGGGTATAGATGGTGTTGGGTAAATGGTTGAGGAGCGTATAGATGGTGTTGGGTATAGATGGTGTTGGGTAAATGGTTGAGGAGCGTATAGATGGTGTTGGGTAAATGGTTGAGGAGCGTATAGATGGTGTTGGGTATAGATGGTGTTGGGTAAATGGTTGAGGAGCGTATAGATGGTGTTGGGTATAGATGGTGTTGGGTAAATGGTTGAGGAGCGTATAGATGGTGTTGGGTAAAATGGTTGAGGAGGGTATTAGATGGTGTTGGGTATAGACGGTGTTGGGGTAAATGGTTGAGGAGCGTATAGATGGTGTTGGGGTAAATGGTTGAGGAGCGTATAGATGAAGTAGAGGTGTTGGGTAAAGGAGGTGTTGGGTTATTGGTTGAGGAGGCTTTAAAATGGCTGCCGTGCAGCACCTCTGTGCCAGAGAGGTTTCTGAAGTGTGTGAGCATTGTTTGACAGGGGATCTCTCTTAGGAGAGTCACACACACACACACACACACACACACAAAGTCAAACTCGTCTAAGATGTATACCTGCATGCATAAACACATTCATACATGTGTGTTCTCTTATTCAAACACTGTCACCTCAGACACACACACACACAACACCATCCCCACCCCACCTCACCTCACACACACACACACACACACACACACATCCATCTCCCCATCCTCCTGCAGGGAGGCGGCTGCCAGAGAGGCATTTTGTTTACGTCTGTGTCGACTGACCTCCTTTAAATCGCTGCTAATGTTTTAACCGAGAGAATTAGTCTTTCATCACGGACGCGAATGCAAATAGAATTGGCGAGGTGGCGCTCTGAAATTGGGGTCATACTAATTTGCCAAACTAAGCATCATCGCTCCGGCACACGGAAATTTATTCGGCGACTGGAGGGGGGGGGGGGGGAAGGGGGGGCCCCCTCTCCTGATTATGGCACTTGTAATTACG
>NC_137908.1:2067688-2092688 GCF_963457725.1 Sprattus sprattus | reverse complement strand
CTGAGCCAAGTGTGTGTGATGTGTGTGTGGTGTGTGTGTGTGTGACTATGTGTGTGTGTGTGTGTGTGTGTGATGCTCTGGGCCAACAGAATGCCTGTGTTTACAGACATGACTGGTGTTTGGTGACTGCTGTTTGTGTAACCGTAGTGTGTGTGTGTGTCTGTGTGTGTGTGTGTGTTTATTTGTGTGTATACTCGTCTCTGGTGTGTGTGTCTGTGTGTGTGTTTTGCCAGACATTGTTTTCAAGCACAGAAACAACTTTGTTTTAGAAAACAATCCTTTGAACTCCAAAATGTATTTTTTATTGGAAATAACTTATAATGGATTGATGTATCATGTGAACGTATTGTAACATTTCACTAAATGTTCTCTGTGTGTGTGTGTGTGTGTGTGTGTGTGTGTGTGTGTGTGTGTGTGTGTGTCTTGCAGAAGCCCCACCCTCGTGAAGAACATGATTTCTGGACTCGGTTTCGGATCCCTCAACGCCAGCTACCAGGTGAGTGTTACCCCGTAGCACAGTGACACACACACACACACACACACACCCACACACTCTTGCCACGGCTGAAATAAAGAAATTAAGTCTGGATCAAAAGCACAAGGGCACTGATATCAATTTCCTGTTATAATTAGCACATTCCCAAACCTCCTACACACACTCTTCCCATGACACACTCTCATACACGCCTGCACACACACACACACACACACACACTCACAGACACACACACACGTTGAAAGGCACTCCGATGATTTATAGCGTCAAGTATTTGTCAATTAAGGTCACTGCATAAAATTAGTGTCTGTCCCAGAAAAATCTCTTAAAGCTGCAGTGTCATAGCAGCCTTCTCTCTTCTGCCTCATATGCAGAAACCACACTCTCTGTGTGTGTGTGTGTGTGTGTGGGGGGGGGGGGGGGTGTTTTGTGTTTGTTTTTTTACAGTGTTGATGGATTGAGATGAGTTTGTGGTGGTGTCCTTTTTCTGCCTCTTCATATCTTTCTTTTGCTTCCTTTCACTCTGCCTCTCTGTGTGTAAGCGTGAGTGTGTGTGTGTGTGTGTGTGTGTGTGTGTGTGTGTGTGTGTGTGTCTTTCTCCCTTTCTTTCTCCGCATCTCAACATCTCTGTCTGTCTCCCACTGTCATCTTTACACTCATCCATCTCTGCTGACGACAGTGGAGTCAACAGTGGCAACGCTCTCTCTCTCACACACACACACACACACACACACACACACACACACACACACACAGACACACACCGCCACACAGCTAAACAACCCAGCTAAACAGGGATCAGTCCACACAATCCCCTACCTCACACTGTGCCACACACACACACACACACACACACACACACACACACACACACACACACACACACACACACACACACTAACACACACAGGCAGTGCCCCAGTCTACCCTGTCCCCCCCTGACTCTGCGTGCCATTGCTATGGAAATTAAGGCAGCCATGCAGAAACGGCCACACACAAACAAGCGTCTCGCTACAAAGGCTGACACACACACACACACACACACACACACACACACACACACACACACACACACACTCCGACACAAACAAGCGTCTCGCTACAAAGGCAAACATGCAGTGGCACCGTCCCTAGCTACCAGCCTGCTCACTCAAGCACACACACACACACACACACACACACACACACACACACACACACACTCTTTTACTTTCTCTCTCTACTTTTCAGGCTAGTGTCCACTTCATGTTTTGAATCCCAGAGGTCTGCTGTTGATTTTAACCGAACAAACTCCTTTAACTGAATTTAAAACATCTCTATTTCGATGTGTTGAAGTAAATGAAGTGTGTGTGTGTGTGTGTGTGAGTATTGTGTAGTGTGAGACAGACACACACAGCTTTGAATGGGAACCAGTCTGAACCCTCTGAGCTCTTCTCCTCTTCAGCAGGACATCAAAAACAATAAAATTACAGACCACCTAGGGCCACCTTATAATAAGGCTTCATCCTGGCCAGGTCACTTTCCACACACACACACACACACACACACAGTAGTGGCCACCACCACAGCCATATTCAAACCACTAATTACATGCCTACCGCTTCAACTTTCGGCCATCGAGCAGCCCCACTGTAGATGAGAGAGAGAGAGAGAGACACACACACACACACACACATACGCTGGTGCTCTGCAGAGTATAATTTCAAGGCAAGTGTGTGGGTGTGTGTGTCTTCAGCTTCATAGCGAGATTTCCGGAAAGCTCATGTTCTTCCCGTTCTCCATTCATTTAACACACTAATGAATACACACACACTACTGAATACACACACACTTACACACACACTAATGAATACACACATGGCAACATGGATTTCAAGTGTGTAAAACTGAAAAGATAATTTTTCAGTCGTGTTTAATTAGACTTTTTCCTTCATCAACTAAATATCAGTTATGACTGAAACATCATAAAATGACACCTCCTATAAATTCAAACACACACACACACACACACACACACACTCACACACACGCACACACACTCCGTTTCTCACCCAATAGCCTTCATATTTCAGGCTGCACATCTGTTGCAATTAGCCCGTATTTGACCTAGGGTGAACAATGAGCAGTTCCTCCAGGGTTCAGACGTGTGTGTGTGTGTGTGTGTGTGTGTGTATGCGTGTGTGTGTGTGCGTGCGTGCGGCACTCTCAGTCGTTCCTTTTTTTTTCTCTCTGTCTTTGGCGAGTCCCAACATTTCAGAGTTTTACGGTCGTTTGCGTTGGCATGGGATGCCCATAAAATTCTCAGTTCCACTCCTCCTCTTGGGTATGAGTGTGTGTGTGTGTGTGTGTGTGTGTGTGTGTGTGTGTGTGTGTGTGTGTGAGAAGGGTGTTTCTGGTGCAGACAAACTGACCAGAACGTATCTTGCTGAGTTTTCCATCAGCCATGAAATGTCAGTGCCTCTGGATGTGTTAGTTTCTCCCTCAGCCCTGTGTGTGTGTGTGTGTGTGTGTGTGTGTGTGTGTGTGTGTGTGTGTGTGTGTTTCTCCCTCAGCCCTGTGTGTGTGTGTGTGTGTGTGTGTGTGTGTGTGTGTGTGTGTGTGTGTGTGTGTGTGTGTGTGTGTGTGTGTGTGTGTTTCTTCTTCACCCCTGTCGCTCACTTCCTGCAGAACTACCCGCCCTTCTCCCCCACCCAGTCCTTCCACTCTTTAACACCTAATGACCAACGCAAGGATTTAACTCTCTCTCACACACAGACACACACACACACACACACACACACACAGGACTTTAATGACATGTACATGCTGGGCAGTAGAACTGAAACACTGCACAGTTTTTCCTTTTTAAAGAAAAATAAGCAAACTGAACTTCCCTTTTCACCCTCTCAGATCTTACTCACAAAATTGACAAAATGTTACTGAGAAAAAAGCAGACACACACACACACACTCACACACACACACACACACACACACACACACACACACACACACACACACACACGCACTCGCACGCACGCAGAAAGAAAGTGATTTTCAGCGATGAGTGTGTGAGTCCGTCTCCGGTCGGTAGCTGCGAGTGTTAGGCTGCCGCAGAAGCGCAGCGATCCGTGGCTGATTGGAGCGAGCGAGAGAGTCTACAGCAGCAGAAGACGGAGGGAGAGAGAGAGGGAGGGAGAGAGAGAGAGGGAGGGAGAGAGAGAGAGAGGGAGTAAGAACAGGCAGGCACACCGGGGAAACGTGGGGAGCAGATGCCCCCTAGTGGCCCAGCACTGGGAACTGCAGGCAGACAATAGCGAGCGCAGCTGGTGTGTACGTAGGCTGGAGGTTGAGTGTGTGTGTGGAGGGAAGACTGCTGTGGTGTGTGTGTGTGTGTGTGTGTGTGTGTGTGTGTGTGTGTGTGTGTGGAGAGAAGACTGCTGTGGTGTGTGTTGAGGCTGGAGGTTGAGTGTGTGTGTGTGAGAGTGTGAGTGTGTGTGTGTGTGGAGGGAAGACTGCTGTGGTGTGTGTTGAGGTTGGAGGTTGAGTGTGTGTGTGTGTGTGAGAGTGTGTGTGGAGGGAAGACTGCTGTGGTGTGTGTTGAGGCTGAGTGTGTGTGTGTGTGTGGAGGGAAGACTGCTGTGGTGTGTGTTGAGGCTGAGTGTGTGTGTGTGTGGAGGGAAGACTGCTGTCTTCAGTGAGAGGAGAGGAGTGGTGGAATGTCACCTTAAAAACGCTGTTTATCCAAATTGGAAAATTTAAACAAAGATTAATCTGAACCGTGAGTCAGGGGTTGTGTGAGGCACATGTTCATCCACACAACATCACTCACACACACACACACACACACACACACACACACACACACACACACACACACACCATATTCACTCTCACACAAATCTGTGTTTCTAACATGGATACACACTGTTAATGGATTTCTGTGCAAGTTTTTTTTGTTCTTCTCCTTACCTATTCTCTGCGTGATCAGACGTGTGTGTGTGTGTGTGTGTGTGTGTGTGTGTGTGTGTGTGTGTGTGTGTGTGTGTGTGTGTGTGTGTCTGTCTGCAGCCTCCTACACCTCAGGGCTGTGTGTCTTTATACACTCATAAACACCTTTTACTACCTGCCCCGCACAGCCTAGTCGGCCCAAAACAGCTAGGCACACACACACACACACACACACACACATACACACACACTTAAGTAACCAACTCATAGCCTCATGACCTCAGTCACTACTCAGCCTGAAGCAGACATGCCTATACGAGAACCACACCCCTCTCTCTCTCTCACACACACACACACACACACACACACACACACACACACACATAGTGACTAACTCCAGGCACTCTCTAGTCAGCCCTCTGAGTGTCGTGGTTTAGTGGAGATGACAAAAAATCAGAGGTGGTTGTCATGGAAATTGCTCGTGCTTCAGCTTCTGTCGTCTAGGAGAGTTCATAGCACAAGATCCCTCTCACACCTCTGTCACACACACAGACAGACACACACACACATACACACACACACACACACACACACACACACACACACACACACACACACACACACACACACACACACACACACACACATGCCTCCTGTTGTCTAGACTCTTCTGTGTTCCATCCACTTCACATAAACCACAGAGTGGGCCAAGTGCATCATGGGTGGGTGATTTAGGGGCAAAAGTCTGAAAAGATTCTGCCTCTCTGGAGGTGAGGTCAGGGCTCGGTCCAGGTGTGTGTATGTGTGTGTGTGTGAGTGTGTGTGTGTGTGTGTGTGTGAGTGTGAGTGTGTGTGTGTGTGTGTGTGTGTGTGTGAGTGTGTGTGTGTGTGTGTGTAAGTGTTGTGAGTGTGAGTGTGTGTGTGTGTGCGCATTCTGAGTGTGTGTGTGTGGTTCTGAGAGGGGACCCAGTGGCCCTCCGTAATCATGGCTACTCGTGGCTGCCCACAGAGTCACCCCCCCCCCCCCCCCTCTCCACCTGCTCCGCACCCGTAGGGGGCACCCCCCACCCCTCTCCAGCGGCAGGGCACCTCCTCCACACACACACACACACACACACACACACCTCCTCCGCACCCGTGGGGCCGTGGCAGAGAGCGGGCAGACGCCCTATGCCCGTGGAGTGTTTGGTCACTCCAGTGTCCACTCCTCTCCACTCGCCATCGCCGCTTCAACGACTCTCACTGCCTTTCAACCTGGAATGTTTGGGAATGTTTGGGAATGTTTGGGAATCGTTACACTGATTCTGTCCCTCTGTCACGGCCCGGGCAGGCACGACCCAAACTTCCTGAACTCCCTGAATTTACATAAACTGACTTTAGATTTTTGAATGTCCATCCTCTCCTTCAACTGACATCGGATTGTGTGTACTTCATTTTATATTGTGTGTGTGTGTGTGTGTGTGTGTGTGTGTGTGTGTGTGTGTGTGTGTGTGTGTGTGTGTGTGTGTGTGGATGGATGGAATTAACTTGTACCCAAATATATGAGTGTTTGTGAGTGGGGATTGATGTGTATCCATATGTGTTTGTATGGGATTAACTTGTACCCATATATATATGTGTGTGTGTGTGTATATGGGATTAATGTGTCCCCATATGTGTGTGTGTGTGTGCAGGCAGCACTTACAGAGGGCAGTCTGAACCTGTTCAACAGCTCCACAATGGTGCCAGCAGCGTCCTGTTTGTGCATGCTGGTCTGCATTGGGTACAGATGTGGATAGAAAGGTATTTTAACACTCTCTCGTGTGTGTGTGTGTGTGTGTGTGTGTGTTCAGGCGGCGCTGGCGGAGAGCAGTCTGAGCCTGCTGAACAGCCCCTCCATGGTCAACAGTACAGGGGGGGGCAGCCTCAACATGCTCCACGTGGGACACGATGACGTCAGCAGCACCGTGGAGCAGGTCAACAGCAACGGCAGCTGCAGCCCCGGCCTCTCCCCACAGCAGTACGGGTAAGCACACACACACACACACACACACACACACACACACACACACACACATATTATATACATTAAATATATACATTATAGACCTATAACTCTCCCCACAGCAGTACGGGTAAGCATTTAAATAATATATACATTAAATATATACATTATAGACCTATAACTCTCCCCACAGCAGTATGGGTAAGCATTTAAATAATATATACATTAAATATATACATTATAGACCTATAACTCTCCCCACAGCAGTACGGGTAAGCATTTAAATAATATATACATTAAATATATACATTATAGACCTATAACTCTCCCCACAGCAGTACGGGTAAGCATTTAAATAATATATACATTAAATATATACATTATAGACCTATAACTCTCCCCACAGCAGTATGGGTAAGCATTTAAATAATATATACATTAAATATATACATTATAGACCTTTATACAGCAGTATGGGTAAGCACTTAAATAATATATACATTAAATATATACATTATTTACCTATAACTCTCCCCACAGCAGTACGGGTAAGCACTATATTAAAATAATATATACAATAAATATATACATTATATACCTATATACAGCAGTATGGGTAAGCACTATATTTAAATAATATATACATTATATACAGTATTAACTCTCCCCACATCAGTAAGGGTAGCAATAAGCACATATATTTAAATAATATATACATTAAATATATACATTATATACAGTATTAACTCTCCCCACAGCAGTAAGGGTAGCAATAAGCACATATATTTAAATAATATATACATTAAATATATACATTATATACAGTATTAACTCTCCCCACAGCAGTAAGGGTAGCAATAAGCACATATATTTGAATAATATATACATTAAATATATACATTATATACAGTATTAACTCTCCCCACAGCAGTAAGGGTAGCAATAAGCACATATATTTAAATAATATATACATTAAATATATACATTATATACAGTATTAACTCTCCCCACAGCAGTAAGGGTAGCAATAAGCACATATATTTGAATAATATATACATTAAATATATACATTATATACAGTATTAACTCTCCCCACAGCAGTAAGGGTAGCAATAAGCACATATATTTGAATAATATATACATTAAATATATACATTATATACAGTATTAACTCTCCCCACAGCAGTAAGGGTAGCAATAAGCACATATATTTAAATAATATATACATTATAAACGTTTTAGAGCAGTATGGGATGCCTACCCACAATACACTAGTTATGTGTTCCAATATACAAAATTGCAGAACCTCATACTCACATAACAATAATAATACAATAATAACATTGATAAAATAATAATAATAATACAATAATAACATTGATAAAATAATAATAATAATACAATAATAACATTGATAAAATAATAATAATAATACAATAATAACATTGATAAAATAATAATAATAACATTGATAAAATAATAATAATACAATAATAACTTTGAGAAAATAATAATATTGCAATAATAATACAATAATTATATCAATAAAATACTAAAAATACAAGTATTCTTAAGTGAGCACTCACAATGCTCTAAGTAGCTCCCTTGTATGCCTCAATACCATTATGATGGCCAAGATTAATTTCCCCTTTGTCAGTGTTATTTTTGAATTGACTTGTGTTGTGGTGTTATGAAGTCAGTACGATGTCAGTCTCTGCTACTCCATGAAATCTGACGTGTGTGTGTGTGTGTGTGGGTGTGTGTGTGTGTGTGTCAGACACCAGATCCATGTGAATTTTTTAAGTGACTTGTGTTGTGGTGTTATTAAGTCAGTAAGATATCAGTCTCTGCTAGTCCATGAAATCTGACGTGTGTGTGTGTGGGTGTGGGTGTGTGTGTGTGTGTGTGTCAGACACCAGATCCATGTGAATTTTTTAAGTGACTTGTGTTGTGGTGTTATGAAGTCAGTAAGATATCAGTCTCTGCTTGTCCATGAAATCTGACGTGTGTGTGTGTGGGTGTGTGTGTGTGTGTATGTGTGTCAGACATCATATTCATGTGAATTTTTTAAGTGACTTGTGTTGTGGTGTTATGAAGTCAGTAAGATATCAGTCTCTGCTTGTCCATGAAATCTGACGTGTGTGTGTGTGTGTGTGTGGGTGAGTGTGTGTGTGTCAGACACCAGATCCATGTGAATTTTTTAAGTGACTTGTGTTGTGGTGTTATGAAGTCAGTAAGATATCAGTCTCTGCTTGTCCATGAAATCTGACGTGTGTGTGTGTGTGTGTCAGACACCAGATCCATGTGAATTTTTTAAGTGACTTGTGTTGTGGTGTTATGAAGTCAGTAAGATATCAGTCTCTGCTTGTCCATGAAATCTGACGTGTGTGTGTGTGTGTGTGTGTGTGTGTGTGTCAGACACCAGATCCATGTGAATTTTTTAAGTGACTTGTGTTGTGGTGTTATGAAGTCAGTAAGATATCAGTCTCTGCTTGTCCATGAAATCTGACGTGTGTGTGTGTGTGTGTGTGTGTGTGTGTGTCAGGCACCAGATCCACGTGAAGGAGGAACCCACTGAGATGGAGGAGGACAGCAGGCCCGTCTCCCTGATGGCCAGCGTCTCCCACAACCTGAGCATGAGCGCGGCCGACGAGCGCGACATGGAGGAGGAGCTACCCACGGAGGAGCTGGAGTAGATTGGCTGACGGCTGAAAAGGGGGCGGCCTCACCCCCGCCCCTTAGATTAGGAGGATGAGGAGGAGGAGAAGGAGGAGGAGAGATGAAAGTACCACAAACCAAGTGAGGAAGACAAAAAAAGATTGGAAAAAAAAACAACAATGTCAAATAAAACCAAAACAGGGTTAGACCTTACCTGCTCATAAATGCAAAAATGACAGAACACCACTTTATTTTACACCCCCATTTTAGAATACCCCTCTTCCTTTCATCCTGTAAGTGTATACGACCCCCCCCCCCCCCCCCCCCAACCCCGACCCTGGATCTCCCAACACAAGCTCTTTGTCCACCGCAGTCCCATAGTAACAGTATCCAGGTGGAGTCATAGAGACGGTTGTCACGGTATCCAGGGGGATTGTAGTTGTTAAGTTGTTGTTCAGTGCTGGTGTTGCTTTAAAACCAGAAAAAGTTCAATATACATACAGGTGTGTGTGTGTGTGTGTGTGTGTGTGTGTGTGTGTGCTAGGCATACACACATAAGATTGTCATTGTTTTGAGGTCCCCAAGAGTTCTATCTCTTGTTTTTGTTTTTGTTTGTTTTGTTTTTAGTGCTATTTTTGTTTTTTTTATTGCGTACAAACACTGCTTTTGCTTGCGGACGGAAGAACAACGATGGCCCTGGACATATGGACTGTTTGAACCCCCTGGGCCCCAGGGACCCCCACAGGGACCCCCACAGGGACCCCCACAGGGACCCCCACAGGGACCCCCACAGGGACCCCCACAGGGTCCGGTCTGAGGGGACGACACGGCACTGACAAAGTTGATCATTTTATTAGAAGGCGACAAGTGAGAACTCACGCATCCGCATTGGCCAACAAGAAAGACTCCGAACGTCACGTCCTCGCCTACCTGAGGCTCCCCTGAGTGTGTGTGTGTGTGTGTGTGTGTGTGCACGCTGTGTGTGCTGTGTTTCTGAAGTCAGTGTGGGCTGGTGAAATGAGAGGGGGGGGGGGGGGGGGGGGGGTACTCTCTATCTGGGGGCAATGTTAGCCTTGGAGATCAGGCATAGACTGTTGGCCCATGGGAGAGAGCGAGGGAGCAAGGGAGAGAGCGAGAGAAGGAAAGATGAAAGGAGGGGAAAAAAGGCCCCTGTCTGTGTCTCTTTCTGAGGGGATCAACACGCTCCAAGTGTGTGTGTGTGTGTGTGTGTGTGTGTGTGTGTGTGTGTGTGTCTGTGTCTCTTTCTGAGGGGGATCAACACGCTCCAAGAAGCAGCAAGAATGTTCTGGGTTTTTCACCCCTTCTTTTGTCAGAAAAAAAAAAGGACAAAGAAAAAAAATCCTCCCTCATACACACACAAATAAATACACAAAGGAGAAGAAAAACGATGTTAGAGGGAAAGGATCTTTGAGGGGGGGGGGGGGCGGCTTCTGTCCCCCCCCCACCTGAGGGAAGGCTGGGTGTGTGTACAGGTTGGGGGGGGAGGTAGAGGCCGACACACAGCCCACTGTACTGCTCCTTTCAATCTCACGTGTGCAGGTTTTCATTTTAATTATTATTATTATAATTATTTGCCTTCACTGGTAGTCCTTTCCTTCCCAGGATCAGTGTTTGTTTTGCCGTGTAATCCAGTACGGTTTTGTCATTTTATTGATTTGTTATCACCATTCCATATCTCTGATCAGACAATAGATTGACCCCCACACACATGTACGTTTACACACACACACACACACACAGACACACACACACACACACACACACACACACAGGGTGGGAAGATTCACAGCGTTTGCTTTGCGAAAAGATTAGAATTTTAGTTTTGTTTAGTTTTTTTTGGTTCACCAAATACCTCATGCCGTAGAGTCCCCTCCTCCTGTCCCTGCTCTGGCCAGTGTTAATAACCAGTTGTTGATAACCAGTGTGGTCACACACTTCCAGTGGTCACCTCTAGGTGGCGTGATGTGATGACTAGATGCGTTTCACTGTGCAAGTTGGGTGTCCAAATAGCATGTGAGATTTTGTTTTGTTTTTGGATCAAACACAAAAGCGTACCATTGTTTTCAGCAGTGCCATACCAAAATTTAGCAATTTTTCTTTTTCTTTTTGTTTGTGTATATTTTCCCCATTATGCTTTCGTTACAGGTTACCAAAGAAATGTGTAGAAAACCAAAAACCCTTCCTTTTTTGTTTTTGTTTTTGTTATTTTGTTATGAAATTAATCATTTATAATTTTCCTCCCAAAGGACTGGCCAAAACTACAAAGATTCATAGCTAACTGGTTGCTCTTCTTATTACTTTTACAATTTAATGCCAATGTCTCGTCGTTTCCTTACAGTACCACAGCATTTCCAAATACCAAAGTGTAAAATACAAAAGAGAATTTGGTTTGCTTAAACGCTGTTGGAAAACACGTTCTGTAGAGAAAACTCACTCACACACTCTCTCTGGGATGGAACCAGGCCAAATATACAGTATTAACAGGCTTCTTGCAGTTCCATAACTAAAGAGGGAAAAAAAAAGAAGAAGCACTTAAATCGTTCTGAAGAAACTGCTCTTCTCAGCTCAGGCTAGTGACTGTCTGTGTCGAGAACAAACAGAGCCTCGTCGTCAAAGATTGCAATTCATTTTACTGTCATAAGGCACTTGAAGAAAAGAAGAAAGAAAAAAAACGAAAGACTGTATTATACTCTCATAGGACAGTAGAAGCCAGCTTTAGCGTTAGCATTAGCTTCGGTCACTCTCAGAGCAGCATCACTCATGAAAGGGAGGGATTTATCACGTAGCCGCTGATTAAACCAACTCAGTAATTCCTTCCGTACCAAAAAAATAAAGAACAAGCGATTCCTAGGAACAAAAAAATAGTTTTTAACCTCAGCATTCCGCCTCCACTACTAGAAACACGTGTGTGTGTGTGTCTGTGTGTGTGTGTGTGTCTGTGTGTGTGTGTGTGTGTGTGTGTGTGTGTGTGTGTGTGTGTGTGTTTGAAGTCACCGCTGTCTAAGTCGCTGAGAAAACATTTCAAATACTTATTTGAACCTTCAGTGACCAGAGTGCTTGTCGTTTGCGTGCGAGTGTGTGTGTGTGTGTGTGTGTGTTAGTTCGTTGGGGGGTGGGACGTGGGGAATGACTGACACCCATTCTAATCTGTTCACACTGGTGGGAGAGAAAGCATTTTGCAGGAACAATTTTTATAATTTTTTTCCCAACCCACCTCAGCGCTCAACTCGTTGCACTTCAAACCATTTTTGATCAAAGAGGAAAGACATTACAAATGACTGACGCTGTCCCTCAACCTCTCCTCAGTTAACCCATTGGCAGCGTGAGCCCTGAGCGCAGATATTAAAGGAACGTACCAACAACACCCTGGGACATCTTGAACAACACAATAGAAAACCAAAAAAAAAAGATCATGCTACCTCCTTTGAAAAAATAAATAAATGGTTCACACAACGTGAGACTCACAAGAGAGAAAAAACAAACTAACCCCGTATTATTACAGCTATAGTGTTTTTTGTGTGCATTCCTCCTCGTAAAACGGAAAAATACCAAAATCCTAGTTAACTGTCACTTCAAAGACACAAAGCAGGCAGGCGTGTGTGTGTGTGTGTAGCCACGCTGTATCCGTGAACAAGGGGGAGCAGTCGGACTACCAGGTGGCACACGTCGCATTCAGAAAAAGATGACTACCTCTCCAAAAGAAATAAAAACCCTTAAAAACGCTGGTGAGTCGTGAAGCATTAAGTGGTCAACATATTTAAAAGGTCTATTCCAAATTGCATATTGGCCATCTTTAAGTGTTCTATTAGCATAGAGTCTTCACAAGGCTTCTGACTGCACACGCTTAATTGTGCGCTCTAATTGGGTGCGCATAATAATAGCCGGGGCCTGCTTTAAGCCAATGAGAGTCACCGAGGTGGCGGGTCATTTGCATACGCTCAATGGGGCCGTGTCAAAAGTGATGACGAGCAGAATGCATTAGCTGGCTGCCCACCGCCTCAGAGAGGACTATGGGTTCCAATTAATGCAATGTATGGCTTTTGTGATGGCTTTGAAAAAAAGGACAAAACACACTCACACACACGCACACACACACACACACACTCACACACACACACACACACACAAAGTCGGTCATTGTACCTTTTGGCAGTGAGTGCAGCATGTAGCCGGTAGCTGTGTGTGCGGGCCGATTGTGTGCGCTAAGCTGGATCTGTGCAGACGCAGACCACCGCACACACACACACTCTCTCTCTCTCACACACACACACACACACACACACACACACACACACACACACACACACCACCTGTGCTTCACTGCTGCACTAATGGAGGAGAGAGCAGGAGTGTGTGAGCCACCACTCCTATCCCGGCCGCTCAGACTTTCTCCTCCTGTACACTGCCTGGTTAGTTACACAGACACACAGACACACACACACACACACACACACACACACACACACTGTCCAGGCTGGAGAGCTTCGTATGCCTACCAAATTATCCAAAGAGAAACCCGAGCTTGAGCCCCTACTGCTGCAAGCCCCCAGTGCGGAACCCTAATAATAATAAAGATTATAATAATAATAACGCTAAAGATGATGATGATGATGATGATGATGGTGCATATGAAAGAGGAATTTCACTGATACTGATTAACGAGGAACTGCTGCGTCCACTAAACGATCTTCAACGTGCTTTATGGTACACCTGTAAACAAAGTTGTTTTATAAGATGTAGATTGACATACGTCGATGGTATTAGCGAAGGCCATAACACTTGCGTTACTTCTCCAAAACTTGTTATGATGTATTTCTGTATATTGCAGCTTGGCTTTGCTCTGAAGGGGTCTTCTCTTTCTCTTTTTGTCTCTTTCATTTCCTTTTTTGGATTGTTTTTATTTTTGTTTTTATTTGTTTTCCCGCACCTGTTTAGCTATTGTAAAGCTTTGAGCTCAGAATTCCTATACTGTACCGCTTCTGCTGATGTCTGTATTTATCATATTAAGTGCTGCAAGTATCACGGTTAAATAGGTTTTTTCCCCTTGTTTCACTTTTTTCTTCATAAAAACGTCTGGGACGATGATTTTTTTTAAATGTATTATCTCTATAAAAAAAAAAAAAAAAAAAAAAAAAAAGAATTAAAAAAGTTCGATAAGCGGTTTAGGGTACCACACCTGTTTGTATATTTATCTTAGCTAGGTCTATTTTGATACTTTTCGTCTCTGTACTTGCAGTTCTGCATTTTTAAGGAAAAAAAAAAATGAAAGAAAACAAAGTAAAAAGTTGAACTCATTGTGTATTGATACCTCAGAGGGATTTTTCTCAAAGACAGGACCAAAACCTCAAAAAAGAGAACAAGAAAAAAAAAAAAAAAAAAAGATTAAAGATATGTAGCCCTCTCCTGCTTTTAAAGACAGAGCAAAATTCTAAGGTGTTTCGTTGGTCCAAGTTAGGTGCCAATATGTGTATAGATTCCCTTTAAACTGAACCATTCCTGTACTGACATCACATTCTGATGCGTTTCCAGGCAGGGCAGAGGTGGTAGGGAGTGCGTCTCAAGAGTCGCCGTGGTAACCGATGTAAACGCAGGCTCTGAACCCTCCCGAGCAGCAGATAAAGAGAGCTGCGCGTCAGTAGGAAGGGAGGATAGAGAGAGAGAAAAAGAGAGAGAGAGGGCTGTGAACTCTGCTTTATAAACTCAAACGTGTCCTCTGTCACTGCGCTGAACGCCTGTCCCCCACAGATCTGAGAGAGTGAGAGAAAGAGAGAGAGAGAGAGATAAAGAAAGAGAGAGATAGCGTCGTTGATTTCCCTGTAGACATAAGACTAAGGACTCGACTTGCTCTCTCCAGTTGACAGAGGACACAAAGGCTTTATAGAAACACTATTCCATAGATTGTGTTTTGTTATTTCGTTTTGTCATTAAGTGTTTGCAAAGCGTACTTCTCTCAGCGGCATACCAAATGAGTGTTTTTATTTTCCCTAGTTGACCTTTTTTTCCCAATATATATATATATATATTATTTTTTTTTTATTTGCAGTCTTGCAGAAATGAGTTTCATCATCTTTGCCCACCAAAGGGTGTTGTTGTGGGGGGCCATTTTGTATCCCAAAACTGACTAACTCACTGAGTCTCCCACGACGACCGAAACCAAAACAATAAAGAACAGATGCGCCTCAGCGCTGCAATACTGCTCCACTCTTGCGTACCACTGTTAGCGTTAGCGTAGTCCTGGCGGAGGCTCTCGGCTCTCTCCGGCTGTTAGCTGGCTTTGCTCGTAGCTCCGCCCCCTGTGAAGAGTGGCCCGAGTGCCCAGCCTAGTGGACGACCACTGTACTGCAGCCTCCCTCTGGTCGCGTCCCTTAACAAATATGTTTTAACGTTTCCACCAGCGGCGCAAACTCTTCTTTAGTTCCTGTCTTATCGTTTACCTCTTTCTGTTTTTGTTTTTTTTTTATCTTTAAAAAGAGACTCGGGGGGGAAGAAAAAAAAAAGGTGGTGGTTTTGAGATGGTATTAAAGAAAAGAAGGAAAAAAAAACACAAAAAAGGCAACTGGCCATCCACCTTGTGTTCGTGCTCTTTTCCACCCCGGGGCGGCCGGCCATGTTTTGACAGTCACTGCCGATCTTCTTCATGCTGTATAAACCCCTATATCTGTGTATTTGTAACCTGAATCTTCTTCTGTCTGTCCACGCAGACAATAAAAAACTGTACAGTAGATCTAGTTGCATGTAATCTGTACTAATTATTGACAATGGCATTATAAAATGCAATAAAATACTTATTACACTGTCCATTGGTGTGTGTCTGTTTGTGTTTTCTGTAAGCTTGTGTGAATCCTGGTGCTAAATCAGATGCCTTATTAACTTGCCATAATTATGTTATATAAATCACTGTAGGCTTTCAGTGGAGCCATTCTGCAGTATCTCTGACTAACTTTGTGAGAAATAGCACTGTGGTAAAATGGATAAACCAATATAAGAGCTGGTCAACAGTATAAGTACTGTTACAATGGAATGGTAATGGAGATTTAAATGTGTTATAATATTATAAATGTATGATGATTATATAAAGATTATATAGCATAACGCTTTTCTCCACAGTAAATACTGGGTAGGCTTGGGATCATGGTTACTACAAGCGATTCAAGAGCTTTAAGCTGAGATGTCAACAGTATCCTCTTAGCGTTAGCGTAGTTCTAGCGGAGGTCTCAACGGTATCCTCTTAGCGTGAGCGTAGTTCTAGCTTAGGTCTCAACAGTATCCTCTTAGCGTTAGCGTAGTTCTAGCGGAGGTCTCAACAGTATACTCTAGGGAAGTACTTCCAAAATACTCCCTACGAGTAAAGTTATAAGATATGACCTCATCAGCCCCTATCAGATGGGGTCCATTGCATTGGGATCAATAAAGTGTCTATCAATAAATGGATTATGTCACGATGAAGTCACAAGGAGCTGGTGTGAGGGTAAGTGTCCCTGAGTGAACAAGGTCCTATGAGGCCCTATCCTATCAGTGTGAGTTATCCTATCACTATGGTTACTACAGGACAATAGACTAGACCCTATCCTATCGCTATGGTTACTACAGAACAATACATCAGACCCTATCCCATCGCTATGGTTACTACAGGACAATACCCCAGACCCTATCCTATCACTATGGTTACTACAGGACAATACATCAGACCCTACTCTATCAGTGTTACCAAGGTTACTACAGAACAATAAACCAGACCCTATCCTATCACTATGGTTACTACAGGACAATCCATCAGACCCTATCCTATCACTATGGTTACTACAGGACAATAGACTAGACCCTATCCTATCGCTATGGTTACTACAGAACAATACATCAGACCCTATCCCATCGCTATGGTTACTACAGGACAATACCCCAGACCCTATCCTATCACTATGGTTACTACAGGACAATACATCAGACCCTACTCTATCAGTGTTACCAAGGTTACTACAGAACAATAAACCAGACCCTATCCTATCACTATGGTTACTACAGGACAATCCATCAGACCCTATCCTATCACTATGGTTACTACAGGACAATAGACCAGACCCTATCCTATCACTATGGGTACTACAGGACAATACACCAGACCCTATCCTATCGCTATGGTTACTACAGGACAATAAATCAGACCCTATCCCATTGCTATGGTTACTACAGGAGAATACACCAGACCCTATCCTATCACTGTGGTTACTACAGGACAATACATCAGACCCTATCCTATCACTATGGTTACTACAGGACAATAGACCAGACCCTATCCCATCACTATGGTTACTACAGGACAATACACAATACCCTATCCTATCAGTGTGAGACTGCATCAGACCCTATCCTATCACTATGGTTACTGCAGGACAATACACCAGACCCTATCCTATCACTATGGTAACTACAGGACAGTACATCAGATCCTATCATATCACTATGGTTACTACAGGACAATTCCTCAGACCCTATCCTATCACTATGGTTACTACAGGACAATTCCTCAGACCCTATCCTATCACTATGGTTACTACAGGACAATTCCCCAGACCCTATCCTATCACTATGGTTACTACAGGACAATACACCAGACCCTATCCTATCACTATGGTTACTACAGGACAATACACCAGACCCTATCCTATCACTATGGTTACTACAGGACAATACACCAGACCCTATCCTATCACTATGGTTACTACAGGACAATTCCCCAGACCCTATCCTATCACTATGGTTACTACAGGACAATACACCAGACCCTATCCTATCACTATGGTTACTATAGGAGAATATACCAGACCCTATCCTATCACTATGGTTACTACAGGACAATACACCAGACCCTATCATATCACTATGGTTACTACAGGACAATACACCAGACCCTATCCTATCACTATGGTTACTACAGGAGAATACACCAGACTCTATCCTATCACTATGGTTACTACAGGACAATAGACCAGACTCTATCCTATCACTATGGTTACTACAGAACAATAGACCAGACCCTATCCTATCACTATGGTTACTACAGGACAATACACCAGACCCTATCCTATCACTATGGTTACTACAGGACAATACATCAGACCCTATCCTATCACTATGGTTACTACAGGACAATACACCAGACGCTATCCTATCACTATGGTTACTACAGGATAGGCCAGACCCTATCCTATCACTATGGTTACTACAGGGCAATACACCAGACTCTATCCTATCAGTGTGAGACCAGACCACGCCGGTCTCCATAGCAGCAGCAGCAGCTCATAGCGTAGCACTCTCACGCGTCAGAAGGGAGCATCCAGACCACGCCGGTCTCCATAGCAGCAGCTGCTCATAGCGTAGCACTCTCACGCGTCAGAAGGGAGCATCCAGACCACGCCGGTCTCCATAGCAGCAGCAGCAGCAGCAGCTCATAGCGTAGCACTCTCACGCGCGAGAAGGGAGCATCCAGACCACGCCGGTCTCCATAGCAGCAGCAGCTCATAGCGTAGCACTCTCACGCGTCAGAAGGGAGCATCCAGACCACGCCGGTCTCCATAGCAGCAGCAGCTCATAGCGTAGCACTCTCATGCGTCAGAAGGGAGCATCCAGACCACGCCGGTCTCCATAGCAGCAGCAGCTCATAGCGTAGCACTCTCACGCGTCAGAAGGGAGCATCCAGACCACGCCGGTCTCCATGGTAGCAGCAGCTCATAGCGTAGCACTCTCACGCGCGAGAAGGGAGCATCCAGATCACGCCGGCCTCCGTGGTGACAGGCGCCTGTAGACAGCTGGAGCTGCCGATGGCGGCGAGAGCTACTGCTACGCCAGAGCGCTAACGCTACGCTAGACGAACCCGCCCATGTGGTCCAGACCCAGCATTTCCTCTCTCTGCCCCGTACCACCCCGCCCCACACCACCCCCCCCCACACCACCCCCACCCCCACCCCAGCCATAGAAAGCGCTCCATTGTGTGCGGGGCGAGACACAGAAATGTGCTATCAATTAGAGGAATGAAGGGAGGAGTCCCACAGAGAGAGAGAGAGAAAAACAGAAGAGAGTAAAAATAGCGTCGGCCATGACACTTGGCTGCGGTGTGTCTGGCGCGAGGGAGCGATTGGAAGTGAAAGGGGGGGCCCTGTGGGGGGGGGGGGGGGGTGGCTGCTAGGCGTACCTGCTGCTGTGAGGTCTGGAGGGGGGGGGCATGAGAGCTGAGAGCTGGCCCAAATGCTGCACAGGAAGAGGAGGGCTCAGGGAAACATCTGGAGCGGAGAGGGGGGGGCATTAAATAACACTCCCGCTTCCGAACACGCACCCACCCACACACACACACACGCGCACACACACACACTCAGAGAGGACAAGGCTGAGGCCTGCCTGTTTGAAGCAGTTACTGCCCCCCCTGCCCCTCTGGGGTGCATTAGGGTAATAGGGTAATGTTTACAGTTAAGTCCATAATTAATGAGCGGCTCGTTCTCCGATGCTATCACAGTCATGCAGAAGCCTATGAAGCACACGCCTGCAAGGGTCAGTCAGTGACAACACACACACACACACACACACACACACACGCCTGCAAGGGTCAGTCAGTCAGTGACCACACACACACACACACACACATACGCCTGCAAGGGTCAGTCAGTGACCACACACACACACACACACGCCTGCAAGGGTCAGTCAGTGACCACACACACACACCTGCAAGGGTCAGTCAGTCAGTGGCCACACACACACACACACACACTCCTGCTAGGGTCAGTCAGTCAGTGACCCCCACACACACACACACAACACACTCCTGCAAGGGACAGTCAGTGACCCCCACACACACACACACAACACACTCCTGCAAGGGTCAGTCAGTCAGTGACCACACACGCCTACAAGGGTCAGTCAGTGACCACTCACACACACACACACTCCTGCAAAGGTCAGTCAGTCAGTGACCACACACACTCACGCGTGCGCTTGCACAGGTCAGTCAGTGACCACACACGATGCCATCAGAGAAACAACTCACTTGGCCATTTATGTCTTTGCAAACCGAATGTCCTTGGCCATCCCTTGGCCCAGCTGTCACAGTACCTCTTGGTTCATTTATCTGCATTGCCATGACAACGGAACGCATCCATCTCTCTCGCCTGGGCTTGCTGAGTGAGATCAGTTAGCGTGTAGTTAGCGTGTAGTTAGCGTGTAGTTAGCGTGTAGTTAGCGTATAGACCAAAAGTCTTTCTCTCCTAGTGTGCTCTTCAGGCTGGGCTCGCTGAGGGAGATCAGTTAGCGTGTAGTTAGCGTGTAGTTAGCGTGTAGTTAGCGTGTAGTCCAAAAGTCTTTCTCTCCTAGCGTGCTCTTCAGGCTGGGCTCGCTGAGGGAGATCAGTTAGCGTGTAGTTAGCGTGTAGTTAGCGTGTAGTTAGCGTGTAGACCAAAAGTCTTTCTCTCCTAGCGTGATCTTCAGGCTGGGCTCGCTGAGGGAGATCAGTTAGCGTGTAGTTAGCGTGTAGTTAGCGTGTAGTCCAAAAGTCTTTCTCTCCTAGCGTGCTCTTCAGGCTGGGCTCGCTGAGGGAGATCAGTTAGCGTGTAGTTAGCGTGTAGTTAGCGTGTAGACCAAAAGTCTTTCTCTCCTAGCGTGCTCTTCAGGCTGGGCTCGCTGAGAGAGATCAGTTAGCGTGTAGTTAGCGTGTAGTTAGTGTATAGACCAAAAGTCTTTCTCTCCTAGCGTGCTCTTCAGGCTGGGCTCGCTGAGGGAGATCAGTTAGCGTGTAGTTAGCGTGTAGTTAGCGTGTAGTTAGTGTATAGACCAAAAGTCTTTCTCTCCTAGCGTGCTCTTCAGCCTGGGTGTTTGTGTGTGTGTGTGTGTGTGTGTGCGTGTGCGTGTGCGTGTGCGTGTGCGTGTGTGTATCAGGTGCTTTGTCATGTCAGTAGAGTTTGTTTTTCCAAGAAGCTGTTCTTCATTTGGGTCCACACATCCTGGGCCTTATCCTGTGAGATACTGGAGACTGATGCGAGGGCCTTATCCTGTGAGATACTGATGACTGATGACTGATGCGAGGGCCTGGGCCTTATCCTGTGAGATACTGGAGACTGCAGACTGATGCGAGGGCCTGGGCCTTATCCTGTGAGATACTGGAGACTGATGCAAGGGCCTTATCCTGTGAGATACTGGAGACTGATGACTGATGCGAGGGCCTTATCCTGTGAGATACTGGAGACTGATGACTGATGCGAGGGCCTTATCCTGTGAGATACTGGAGACTGATGACTGATGACTGATGCGAGGGCCTTATCCTGTGAGATACTGGAGACTGATGTGAGGGCCTTATCCTGTGAGATACTGGAGACTGATGCGAGGGCCTTATCCTGTGAGATACTGGAGACTGATGTGAGGGCCTTATCCTGTGAGATACTGGAGACTGATGACTGATGACTGATGCGAGGGCCTTATCCTGTGAGATACTGGAGACTGATGTGAGGGCCTTATCCTGTGAGATACTGGAGACTGATGACTGATGACTGATGCGAGGGCCTTATCCTGTGAGATACTGGAGACTGATGTGAGGGCCTTATCCTGTGAGATACTGGAGACTGATGCGAGGGCCTTATCCTGTGAGATACTGGAGACTGATGTGAGGGCCTTATCCTGTGAGATACTGGAGACTGATGTGAGGGCCTTATCCTGTGAGATACTGGAGACTGATGCGAGGGCCTTATCCTGTGAGATACTGGAGACTGATGTGAGGGCCTTATCCTGTGAGATACTGGAGACTGATGACTGATGTGAGGGCCTTATCCTGTGAGATACTGGAGACTGATGACTGATGCGAGGGCCTTATCCTGTGAGATACTGGAGACTGATGTGAGGGCCTTATCCTGTGAGATACTGGAGACTGATGCGAGGGCCTTATCCTGTGAGATACTGGAGACTGATGACTGATGTGAGGGCCTTATCCTGTGAGATACTGGAGACTGATGCGAGGGCCTTATCCTGTGAGATACTGGAGACTGATGACTGATGTGAGGGCCTTATCCTGTGAGATACTGGAGACTGATGACTGATGCGAGGGCCTTATCCTGTGAGATACTGGAGACTGATGACTGATGCAAGGGCCTTATCCTGTGAGATACTGGAGACTGATGACTGATGCAAGGGCCTTATCCTGTGAGATACTGGAGACTGATGTGAGGGCCTTATCCTGTGAGATACTGGAGACTGATGCGAGGGCCTTATCCTGTAAGATACTGGAGACTGATGCGAGGGCCTTATCCTGTAAGATACTGGAGACTGATGCAAGGGCCTTATCCTGTGAGATACTGGAGACTGATGCGAGGGCCTGGGCCTTATCCTGTGAGATACTGGAGACTGATGACTGATGCGAGGGCCTTATCCTGTGAGATACTGGAGACTGATGACTGATGTGAGGGCCTTATCCTGTGAGATACTGGAGACTGATGTGAGGGCCTTATCCTGTGAGATACTGCAGACTGATGACTGATGCGAGGGCCTTATCCTGTAAGATACTGGAGACTGATGACTGATGCGAGGGCCTTATCCTGTGAGATACTGGAGACTGATGCGAGGGCCTTATTCTGTGAGATACTGGAGACTGATGCGAGGGCCTTATCCTGTGAGAGACTGGAGACTGATGCGAGGGCCTTATTCTGTGAGATACTGGAGACTGATGACTGATGCGAGGGCCTTATCCTGTGAGATACTGGAGACTGATGCGAGGGCCTTATCCTGTGAGAGACTGGAGACTGATGCGAGGGCCTTATCCTGTGAGATACTGGAGACTGATGCGAGGGCCTTATCCTGTGAGAGACTGGAGACTGATGCGAGGGCCTTATCCTGTGAGATACTGGAGACTGATGACTGATGCGAGGGCCTTATCCTGTGAGATACTGGAGACTGATGACTGATGCGAGGGCCTTATCCTGTGAGATACTGGAGTCTGATGCGAGGGCCTTATCCTGTGAGATACTGGAGACTGATGACTGATGCGAGGGCCTGGGCCTTATCCTGTGAGATACTGGAGACTGATGCGAGGGCCTTATCCTGTGAGATACTGGAGACTGATGCGAGGGCCTTATCCTGTGAGATACTGGAGACTGATGTGAGGGCCTTATCCTGTGAGATACTGGAGTCTGATGCGAGGGCCTTATCCTGTGAGATACTGGAGACTGATGACTGATGCGAGGGCCTTATCCTGTGAGATACTGGAGACTGATGACTGATGCGAGGGCCTTATCCTGTGAGATACTGGAGTCTGATGCGAGGGCCTTATCCTGTGAGATACTGGAGACTGATGACTGATGCGAGGGCCTGGGCCTTATCCTGTGAGATACTGGAGACTGATGCGAGGGCCTTATCCTGTGAGATACTGGAGACTGATGCGAGGGCCTTATCCTGTGAGATACTGGAGACTGATGACTGATGCGAGGGCCTTATCCTGTGAGATACTGGAGACTGATGACTGATGCGAGGGCCTTATCCTGTGAGATACTGGAGACTGATGACTGATGCGAGGGCCTTATCCTGTGAGATACTGGAGACTGATGCAAGGGCCTTATCCTGTGAGATACTGGAGACTGATGACTGATGCGAGGGCCTTATCCTGTGAGATACTGGAGACTGATGACTGATGCGAGGGCCTTATCCTGTGAGATACTGGAGACTGATGACTGATGCGAGGGCCTTATCCTGTGAGATACTGGAGACTGATGACTGATGCGAGGGCCTTATCCTGTGAGATACTGGAGACTGATGCAAGGGCCTTATCCTGTGAGATACTGGAGACTGATGACTGATGCGAGGGCCTTATCCTGTGAGATACTGGAGACTGATGACTGATGCGAGGGCCTTATCCTGTAAGATACTGGAGACTGATGTGAGGGCCTTATCCTGTGAGATACTGGAGACTGATGACTGATGCGAGGGCCTTATCCTGTGAGATACTGGAGTCTGATGCGAGGGCCTTATCCTGTGAGATACTGGAGACTGATGTGAGGGCCTTATCCTGTGAGATACTGGAGACTGATGCAAGGGCCTTATCCTGTGAGATACTGGAGACTGATGTGAGGGCCTTATCCTGTGAGATACTGGAGACTGATGCAAGGGCCTTATCCTGTGAGATACTGGAGCGTGATGACTGATGCGAGGGCCTTATCCTGTGAGATACTGGAGACTGATGTGAGGGCCTTATCCTGTGAGATACTGGAGACTGATGACTGATGCGAGGGCCTTATCCTGTGAGATACTGGAGACTGATGACTGATGCAAGGGCCTTATCCTGTGAGATACTGGAGACTGATGCGAGGGCCTTATCCTGTGAGATACTGGAGACTGATGCGAGGGCCTTATCCTGTGAGATACTGGAGACTGATGTGAGGGCCTTATCCTGTGAGATACTGGAGACTGATGCAAGGGCCTTATCCTGTGAGATACTGGAGCGTGATGACTGATGCGAGGGCCTTATCCTGTGAGATACTGGAGACTGATGACTGATGCGAGGGCCTTATCCTGTGAGATACTGGAGACTGATGTGAGGGCCTGGGCCTTATCCTGTGAGATACTGGAGACTGATGTGAGGGCCTGGGCCTTATCCTGTGAGATACTGGAGACTGATGTGAGGGCCTGGGCCTTATCCTGTGAGATACTGGAGACTGATGTGAGGGCCTGGGCCTTATCCTGTGAGATACTGGAGACTGATGTGAGGGCCTTATCCTGTGAGATACTGGAGACTGATGCAAGGGCCTTATCCTGTGAGATACTGGAGCGTGATGACTGATGCGAGGGCCTTATCCTGTGAGATACTGGAGACTGATGACTGATGCGAGGGCCTTATCCTGTGAGATACTGGAGACTGATGTGAGGGCCTGGGCCTTATCCTGTGAGATA
>NC_137908.1:2040188-2047688 GCF_963457725.1 Sprattus sprattus | reverse complement strand
GCTCTCTCCTGCTCTCTCCTTTCATAAGGGCCACTAGTCTCTCCAGCTCTCTCCTGCTCTCTCCTTTCATAAGGGCCACTAGTCTCTCCAGCTCTCTCCTGCTCTCTCCTTTCATAAGGGCCACTAGTCTCTCCTGCTCTCTCCTGCTCTCTCCTTTCATAAGGGCCACTAGTCTCTCCTGCTCTCTCCAGCTCTCTCCTGCTCTCTTCTTTCATAAGGGCCACTAGTCTCTCCTGCTCTCTCCAGCTCTCTCCTTTCATAAGGGCCACTAGTCTCTCCAGCTCTCTCCAGCTCTCTCCTTTCATAAGGGCCACTAGTCTCTCCAGCTCTCTCCTTTCATAAGGGCCACTAGTCTCTCCAGCTCTCTCCAGCTCTCTCCTTTCATAAGGGCCACTAGTCTCTCCAGCTCTCTCCTGCTCTCTCCTTTCATAAGGGCCACTAGTCTCTCCAGCTCTCTCCTGCTCTCTCCTTTCATAAGGGCCACTAGTCTCTCTCTGCTGCTCTTTGTGTTTTATCAGAGATGTCTTTCCTGTCTCTGGGTTATCTTATCATCAGTTTATCTATCTATCTCATATCATCAGTATATATATCTATCTCTTATCATCAGCATACTGAAGGGTTTTGGGGAGAGCTATCATGTCTTTAGGATCTGTGTTAGCTCAGGTCTAGGATCTGTGTTAGCTCAGGTCTAGAGAAGGGTTTGGGGTTAGCTATCATGTCTATAGGATCTGTGTTAGCTAGGGTCTAGAGAAGGGTTTGGGGTTAGCTATCATGTCTATAGGATGTGTGTTAGCTAGGGTCTAGAGAAGGGTTTAGGATCTGTGTTAGCTCAGGTTTAGGATCTGTGTTAGCTCAGGTCTAGAGAAGGGTTTGGGATTTGTGTTAGCTCAGGTCTAGAGAAGGGTTTGGGGAGAGCTATCATGTCTTTAGGATCTCCGTGAGAGCAAACTACTCTCAGAGGCTTCTTCATAGCTCCGTGTTGACAGGAGCATCTTTCTCACTGGCGCTCGTCTCTGTAAACACTATTCTACTCTCACTCGCGCACACACACACACACACACACACACACACACACACACACACACACACACACACACACACACACACACACACCATTCTACTCTCATTTGCCCGTGAAGATGTAATCAGGCCGCCTGTTTACATGCATGAGAGAGAGAGAAAGCTGTCTGTCTGCCTGTTTACATTCATGAGAGAAAGAGAAAGCTGTCTGTCTGCCTGTTTACATTCATGAGAGAAAGAGAAAGCTGTCTGTCTGCCTGTTTACATTCATGAGAGAAAGAGAAAGCTGTCTGTCTGCCTGTTTACATTCATGAGAGAAAGAGAAAGCTGTCTGTCTGCCTGTTTCACAAGTTTTTTTTTTCTCTCTTTCTCTTCAACTCTCTTTCTTTCATTTCACTGTTCTCTCGCTCTCTCTCTTGTCTCTGTTCATTCTTAAAAAACATTAGTGTTTTAAATTTCATTCATAATGTTCTTTCAAATTGTTGTCTTCTCTCTGGTTTTAATCCTCCCTTTTCTTCCCCTCTCTCTCTCTTCTTCCCTGTCTTCCTCCCTTTTCTTCCCCTCTCTCTCTCTTCTTCCCTGTCTTCCTCCCTTTTCTTCCCCTCTCTCTCTCTTCTTTCCTCTCTTCCTCCCTTTTCTTCCCCTCTCTCTCTCTTCTTCCCTCTCTTCCTCCCTTTTCTTCCCCTCTCTCTCTCTTCTTCCCTGTCTTCCTCCCTTTTCTTCCCCTCTCTCTCTTCTTCCCTCTCTTCCTCCCTTTTCTTCCCCTCTCTCTCTTCTTTCCTCTCTTCCTCCTTTTTCTTCCTCTCTCTCTATTTTCCCCTCCCTTCCTCCCTTTTCTTCCCCTCTCTCTCTCTTCTTCCCTCTCTTCCTCCCTTTTCTTCCCCTCTCTCTCTTTTTCCCTCTCTTCCTCCTCTCTCTGGTCTGTTCTGCCTTTGTCTATCAGCCCCCCCCCCCCATGGTCCTAGACTTCCCTGGTCTCTCTCTCAGCAGTGTTCCTGCTCTCCTCAAGGTTTCTGCAGTTGTTCTGTGGTCGTCTCTCCTTGAGGCTTATTTTGAGATGTTTGTAGTGTGTAATCAGCATAGCATAGCTTAGCTTAGCTTAACGTAGCATAGCTTAGCTTAGTTTAGCGTAGCATAGTGTAGCGTAGCGCAGCGTAGCTTAGGAGGAATGCGAACCCATTCTCCATCATTGGCCTTATTTCTATTTCTTTGGAACACACAATAAGCTGTGGGCTCTCAAAGCTTCTTCAGAGGGTTCACCTAAGACCAGTGTACACCACCTGCCATCGTACAAGTTAGAGTGTGTGTGTGTGTGTGTGTGTGTGTGTGTGTGTGTGTGTGTGTGTATGTGAGGAGATTAAGAGGCTGCCGTCTGCGGGGCCTGTCTGCCTTTGGTTCAGTCCTGGCTCTCACAGTCAGTGGATCTCCTGGGTGGCATTCACAATCCCACAGATTCAGTCCCAAACACACATAGGAGCTTTCTTAACCCCTCCTCTCCCTCTCCCTCTCCCTCTCCCTCTCTCTCTCTCTCCCTGTCCCTCTCTCTCTCCCTCTCCCTCTCTCTCTTCCATTAATCTGCAGGGATAATTTAAACCGTTTCCATACCTACTTCAGCGTCAGTAACAGATTCTTACTAAACACTCTTTCGTTTCGTTCTTCTTCTTATCACCTGTTCTTTCGTTTAGAGTAGTGTGACAGTTAGATGCGTTTCACAGTGTAGCCTTCTAGCAAGCTAATGCTATAGGGAATATCATAGGGGGTTTCTGGACATCACTGTAATCTCTTGCAAATCATAGATCTCAGGGGGTTCTAATGGAATCATAGATCTCAGGGGAGTTCTAATGGAATCATAGATCTCAGGGGAGTTCTAATGGAATCATAGATCTCAGGGGAGTTCTATTGGAATCATAGATCTCAGGGGGGTTCTAATGGAATCATAGATCTCAGGGGAGTTCTATTGGAATCATAGATCTCGGGGGGTTCTAATGGAATCATAGATCTCAGGGGAGTTCTATTGGAATCATAGATCTCAGGGGGGTTCTAATGGAATCATAGATCTCGGGGGGTTCTACTGGAATCATAGATCTCAGGGGAGTTCTAATGGAATCATAGATCTCAGGGGAGTTCTATTGGAATCATAGATCTCAGGGGTTCTAATGGAATCATAGATCTCAGGGGTTCTAATGGAATCATAGATCTCAGGGGAGTTCTATTGGAATCATAGATCTCAGGGGTTCTAATGGAATCATAGATCTCAGAGGTTCTAATGGAATCATAGATCTCAGGGGTTCTAATGGAATCATAGATCTCAGGGGGTTTAAATGGCTCTGTGAGGTGAAGCTGTAGGATAATTCAGTGTGAGGTTTAGCATCTCTTAGAGTGAGGAGTGTTTAAATGGCTCTGTGAGGTGAAGCCGTAGGATAATTCAGTGTGAGGTTTAGCGTCTCTTAGAGTGAGGAGTGTTTAAATGGCTCTGTGAGGTGAAGCCGTAGGATAATTCAGTGTGAGGTTTAGCGTCTCTTAGAGTGAGGAGTGTTTAAATGGCTCTGTGAGGTGAAGCCGTAGGATAATTCAGTGTGAGGTTTAGCGTCTCTTAGAGTGAGGAGTGTTTAAATGGCTCTGTGAGGTGAAGCCGTAGGATAATTCAGTGTGAGGTTTAGCGTCTCTTAGAGTGAGGAGTGTTTAAATGGCTCTGTGAGGTGAAGCCGTAGGATAATTCAGTGTGAGGTTTAGCGTCTCTTAGAGTGAGGAGTGTTGAAATGGCTCTGTGAGGTGAAGCCGTAGGATAATTCAGTGTGAGGTTTAGCGTCTCTTAGAGTGAGGAGTGTTGAAATGGCTCGGTGAGGTGCTGTGAGCTGTAGGAAGACCAGTGAGGTTTTCCAGGTTGGGATTCTCCCCAGAACAGGTTGGAGGGTATCATTAGCTAGACTTCCTGTTCATGGCATGAGTTAAAAAAGACGGTGTTCAGCTATAGACCCTTTCGCCGTTGGTAAACAATGCTCAGCGTTCTAGGTTGCGCACGCATTCTGGGGGCAAAAGAAATGGCTTAAGTTCATACATGCGTTCGCTTTATCCTAATGATCTCGGAAGTTACGTTAATAAATTGACATTAAGTTATGGAATCCAACTTCCCGATCCATATTCGATCACGGATTGGATAGTTGACCCATCAAAATGGACAGATATTTATACATACTTAATAGAAAAACCCAGTGTTTACACAAAAGATACATTACGATCATTCAAGTCACTCGATGCCTATAACGTTGTCTGCGGGCATGTCCACTCCAGGATATTAAGTACTGCGACCACTGCGATGATTTCTGCGTCCTAAAATCTAAGGTGCTACCAAGCCAATGACAAGGAACAAAGACAACAAACCATGTGTTTTTATCAACAAACCCACCAACGCTACCGCTTCACGTTAAATTGCACATGCATGGCAGAGTAAGTCGACCTTATCATAAACGTTTCATCGTCAAGGTTTACGTGTAGGAACTACCTAACAATTGCAACAAGGAGACACAACTGTAATGTTAGCGAATGAGGGGTGAGAAGCCACCTTTGGGCATGTTCTTTAAAACAGCAGTCTGTCTTGGCCACTTTATAAGTGGTTTCAACACTTTAGCCATAGAAGGTAACCAGGTTCTCAAAATGCATGATATTGTGCTGTTCGATACTTTAAACCTAAATGCTATGTCAGTGTTAGTGAGACCCAATCTAAGTTTCATAAGCACAATCAGTAGGTGATCTTCAGTATTTCAGTAAACTTTTCTACATTGCGATCATTGTATGCATTGTATCATTGTATGAAATGAATAGATGAATGTACTATGAACTAGCTAACATTAACGGTTAGCTAACGTTAATGGTTAGATATCGTTAACGTTAAGTTAACCTAAAATTGCAAGGCTAATATAAGTTAGATATGGATAACATTAGCTTTCTAGGGAGCTGTTTTGGCCAACTAAGTTATCTCAGATTTAACTAACACAATTTCAAGTCAGCTAACATAAACAAAATTCACTTGCCGGATATCAAATGTGACCCACATATGCGTGCATTTTTAATGATGTCTTCAGTCCAGTCCACTCGTTTTATAGCTTGAAGCCACAATCTACGCCTGTTGGCATTAAACAGTCTTTTCCCCGAAGGAATGCGGTAGAAATTGAGACCTTTTTCTTTTTAGTTGACCTGTTTTGGCATCCCACAACACAACAAGATGGCATTTTTTTAGCGAAGAAACCGAGACGAAGAAATCCTTAGCTTTATCTCTCCAAAATCCTCTTGCACTGTCACTAACTATGGTTAAAGTTGCAGCTTTTTTGCCTCCAGAATGTGTGCGCTTAACGTTTATGACGTAGGTCATAAAAGGGTCTATAGATGTGTGTATGTGTGTGTATGTGTTTGTGTGTGTGTGTGTGTATCTGTGTATGTGTGTCTGTGTGTGTGTGTGTTCGTGGTTGTAGGCGCTTCGATTGTGTGTCCAAGAGAAAGTAACATCATCCCTTTTCCATGCTAATTTCAAATAAAGCCTGCTACTTTCTGTTGTGAAAAGAAACTTAGAGCGTACTACACACGGAGCGATTAAATACCTCTTTACGCCTGTTAAACGGGAGACGTTTTTTCTCTTTTAATGAGCTTACACCGTTTTATTCTTTGCAGAAAATAATCTGTGCATTTGGACAAATTCCAGCAGGCAGCTTTGAAGCTTTTTTTGTCTCCCTCCTAAGTATCTGTTTTCACTTCTGACTTCATTACCAGAATGATTAGAGCCATTGTTTTAGCACACACACACACACACACACACACACACACAGTGTAAGAGCCATTGTTTTAGCGCCGTGGCTTAGTGAAGACGTTTCTCTCACACACACACACACACACACACACACACACACACACACACACACACACACACACCCACACACACACCCACACACACACCCACACACACACAGTGTTAGAGCCATTGTTTTAGCGGTGTGGCTTAGTGAAGACGTTACTCTTCGGAGTTATTAACTCATCTTCGCTCCGCAGCTGCCAGACGGCGAACAGGTCTTAATTATTTCTCCTCCGCGCCTTAATTACGCCCCCGGGGTGCTCTGCGTGGCCGTGACGACGTGACGGAGGATCCTCCGTCACATTCGGATGGGCCTGCGAGGACGGGCGAGGAGGAGAGAGGAGAGGTGGAGAGGAGGAGAGGAGGAGAGGTGGAGAGGAGGAGAGGTGGAGAGGAGGAGAGGAGGAGAGGAGGAGAGGTGGAGAGGAGGAGAAGAGGAGAGGTGGAGAGGAGGAGAGGAGGAGAGGAGGAGAGGTGGAGAGGAGGAGAGGAGGAGAGGAGGAGAGGTGGAGAGGAGGAGAGGAGGAGAGGAGGAGAGGTGGAGAGGAGGAGAAGAGGAGGAGAGAGGAGAGGTGGAGAAAGAAGAGGAAGGGAAAAGTAGAGGATAGGGGAAGGAAAGGAGGGGATGAAGAGATGAGAAGGGAGTAGGAGAGTGGAGGAGAAGAAAAGGGGAGGAGGAGATGAGAGGAGGAGAAAGAAGAGGAAGGGGAAAGGAGGGGATGAGGAGATGAGAGGAGAAGGGGAGGGTGAAGGGAGTAGGAGAGTGGAGGAGAAGGAAAGGGGAGGAGAGGGGAGGAGGAGAGTGGAGGAGAGGAGAGGGGAGGAGGAGAAGGGAGTAGGAGAGTGGAGGAGAGGAGAGGGGAGGAGGAGAAGGGAGTAGGAGAGTGGAGGAGAAGGAAAGGGGAGGAGGAGAAGGAAAGAGGAAGGGAGGGGAGGGGAGGAGACAACAGATACTCATCAGAGGAGAGAAGTGGTTGAGAGGGGAAATGGCACTGAATCATGTAATTTAAATCAGTTGGTGCTGATCCAATGGCTGTCCTATAGGAGGAGAGAGTGAGTGGTGCTGATCCAATTCCAATGGCTGTCCTATAGGAGGAGAGAGTGAGTGGTGCTGATCCAATGGCTGTCCTATAGGAGGAGAGAGTGAGTGGTGCTGATCCAATGGCTGTCCTATAGGAGGAGAGAGTGAGTGGTGCTGATCCAATGGCTGTCCTATAGGATGAGAGAGTGAGTGGTGCTGATCCAATGGCTGTCCTATAGGAGGAGAGAGTGAGTGGTGCTGATCCAATGGCTGTCCTATAGGAGGAGAGAGTGAGTGGTGCTGATCCAATGGCTGTCCTATAGGAGGAGAGAGTGAGTGGTGCTGATCCAATGGCTGTCCTATAAGAGGAGAGAGTGAGTGGTGCTGATCCAATGGCTGTCCTATAGGAGGAGAGAGAGAGTGGTGCTGATCCAATGGCTGTCCTATAGGAGGAGAGAGTGAGTGGTGCTGATCCAATGGCTGTCCTATAGGAGGCGAGTGAGTGGTGCTGATCCAATGGCTGTCCTATAGGAGGAGAGAGTGAGTGGTGCTGATCCAATGGCTGTCCTATAGGAGGAGAGAGTGAGTGGTGCTGATCCAATGGCTGTCCTTCAGG
>NC_137908.1:2022688-2027688 GCF_963457725.1 Sprattus sprattus | reverse complement strand
ACAACAACAACAACATCCTGTCCCAGCCGGACCTCAGCACCCCGAGCACCAAGCTCATCACATGTGAGTACTGACCCAACCGAGCACCAAACACACACACACACACACACACAGACACACACACACACACACACAGACACACACACACACACAAACACACACACAAACACACACACACACACACACACACACACACACACACACACACACACACACACACACACACACTCACATGTGAGTACTGACCCATCGAGCACCAAACACACTACATGATGTGAGTACTGACCCAAACACACTACATGATGTGAGTACTGACCCAGCCGAGCACCAAACACACTACATGATGTGAGTACTGACCCAGCCGAGCACCAAACACACTACATGATGTGAGTACTGACCCAAACACACTACATGATGTGAGTACTGACCCAGCCGAGCACCAACCACACTACATGATGTGAGTACTGACCCAAACACACTACATGATGTGAGTACTGACCCACCCAAACACACTACATGATGTGAGTACTGACCCAAACACACTACATGATGTGAGTACTGACCCACCCAAACACACTACATGATGTGAGTACTGACCCAAACACACTACATGATGTGAGTACTGACCCAAACACACTACATGATGTGAGTACTGACCCAAACACACTACATGATGTGAGTACTGACCCGAACACACTACATGATGTGAGTACTGACCCAAACACACTACATGATGTGAGTACCGACCCAGCCAAACACACTACATGATGTGAGTACTGACCCAAACACACTACATGATGTGAGTACCGACCCAGCCAAACACACCACATGATGTGAGTACTGACCCAAACACACTACATGATGTGAGTACCGACCCAGCCAAACACACTACATGATGTGAGTACTGACCCAAACACACTACATGATGTGAGTACTGACCCAAACACACTACATGATGTGAGTACTGACCCAAACACACTACATGATGTGAGTACCGACCCAAACACACTACATGATGTGAGTACTGACCCAAACACACTACATGATGTGAGTACTGACCCAAACACACTACATGATGTGAGTACTGACCCAAACACACTACATGATGTGAGTACTGACCCAAACACACTACATGATGTGAGTACTGACCCACCCAAACACACTACATGATGTGAGTACCGACCCAGCCAAACACACTACATGATGTGAGTACCGACCCAAACACACTACATGATGTGAGTACTGACCCAAACACACTACATGATGTGAGTACTGACCCACCCAAACACACTACATGATGTGAGTACCGACCCAAACACACTACATGATGTGAGTACTGACCCAAACACACTACATGATGTGAGTACTGACCCAAACACACTACATGATGTGAGTACTGACCCAAACACACTACATGATGTGAGTACTGACCCAAACACACTACATGATGTGAGTACCGACCCAGCCAAACACACTACATGATGTGAGTACCGGCCCAGCCAAACACACTACATGATGTGAGTACTGACCCAAACACACTACATGATGTGAGTACTGACCCAAACACACTACATGATGTGAGTACTGACCCACCCAAACACACTACATGATGTGAGTACCGACCCAGCCAAACACACTGCATGATGTGAGTACTGACCCAAACACACTACATGATGTGAGTACTGACCCAAACACACTACATGATGTGAGTACTGACCCAAACACACTACATGATGTGAGTACTGACCCAAACACACTACATGATGTGAGTACCGACCCAAACACACTACATGATGTGAGTACTGACCCAAACACACTACATGATGTGAGTACTGACCCAAACACACTACATGATGTGAGTACTGACCCAAACACACTACATGATGTGAGTACTGACCCAAACACACTACATGATGTGAGTACTGACATCTGGTCACATACTGCATCCTGCCGTGCCAGTCTCCCAGTACCCCCCCCCCCCTCTTGTGTCCACTCTTGCTGTGTCCCCACTGGCTTTTACAGTCCCGTAAGGAAGTGGACACACCAACATCATTAACGTCACCAACACCATGGGTCAAGTGTTACAGGACAGTAAGACGGGGGACACACCAACACCAACACCATGGTACTGAAGGCCTGTTTCTACACTTTCAGTCTGGAAATGGAATATAACCGGTCCTAGACCTCTTCGCTTTGTCCTGAAAAGGATTAAATGATTGCACGTCCCTCCTTTTAAAGAATCTTCGCTGTGGGATCAATACTTCTTACTGGTTCATGTGTTTGACCATGGCTGGGACTTTTTTGTCATGAGCATTGTCACCAAATATTTAGTTGATTGCAAGAACATGCTTTCAAGACGACCTTGATGTTTGTGGTCTATTGATTGGTAAGCGCAGACACTCGCATTCTTTACTCAACCACTAAAGCAAAATGGCACATTTGTGTTGTGAGGTGGTTGTGTGTTGTATCATGTGTTGTGTTGTGAGGTATTTGTGTGTGTGTGTGTGTGTGTGTGTGTGTACGTTGTGTGTGTGTGTTGTATCATGTGTTGTCTTGTGAGGTGTGTGTGTGTGTGTGTGTGTTGTGTTATGCCGTACCGTGTTGCTGTGTGGCGTTGCCATGAGCTTTGTGTGTGTGTGTTGTGCTTTACCCTGCCCTGTTGCTGTGTGGCGTTGTTAGGTGTGCATCTGTGGGGTGTTGTGATTTGCCGTGAGGTATTGTTTGTGTTGTGATAGTCTGTCAGGTGTGTGTGTGTGTTGTGCTTTACCATGCCCTGTTGATTAGTATGTCGTCTGTTTTGTGTGCTGTGTGCCTGCAGAGAGGTGTGTGTATGTGTGTGTGTGCGTGTGTGTGTGTGTGTGTTTGTGTGTGTGTGTGTGTGTGTGTGTGTGTGTGTGTGTGTGTGTGTGTGTGTGTGTGTGTGTGTGTGTGTGTGTGTGTGTGTGTGTGTGTGTGTGTGTGTGTGTCTATGTGCTGTGTGTAGGGTCTGCATTGTGTGTTGTGGGGTGGACTGGCTGGCTGCCATGACCTGCGTGACTCAGACAGCGGCTACACACACACAAACACTCTCTCTCACAGACACACACACACACACGCACACACACACAAACACACTCACACACACACAGAGACAGTGTGTTTTTGAGCTCTGCAGGCTGAGTCAGTGTGTGATGTTGCGGCCCTGTGTGAACACACACCCACTCCTGGACAGAAATAGGTCAAGACAGAACGGCACGCTCACGCACACACACAATAACAGACACACACACACACAGATGCCCACACACACATACACTCACATTGACATGCACACATGCAAAACACACACATGCATGCACGCGTACTGAAACACACAAACACACACATTCACAAAGACAACACAACTTATGAGGTGGGGCACAAGCACACACACACACAAACATACAATGGACTATAACCACACACACACACACACACACGCACACACACAAACAAACATACAATAGACTACAAGCAGACACACACAATGACACACACAATGGAGAGAGTGGTAGAGAGAGAGAGGGAGAGAGAGAGAGAGACATTGATGGGCTCCTCTGGTGAAGGAAGAGAGAGAGAGAAAGAGAGCGAGAGAGGTAGAGAGAAAGAGAGAGGTAAAGAGAGAGAGAGAGAGAGAGAGAGACAGAGACATTGATGGGCTCCTTCTCTGAGGGAAGAGAGGGAGGGAGCACCTGAGCCCAAGGGTGCCCAGACAAAGGCAAACAATCGCAAACGTTTTCTAACCGTTTCAAAAACACACGGATGAACTGCTGGCGACTCCAGTACAGAGCCGGGCCCAGATACGGCAAGGATGCGTCCCGGATGCGGACCGGAGTCCAATACTGCTGAAATGGACTTCAGAACCGCACGCAGGCAAAGGTCCAGAACTGCAGTATGTTACTGGTCAGGAGATGATCATCAATCAGTGTGTGTTGATGGTTTTGCCCCAGTGAGCTTCTCTCAGGTTTGTTGGTAACTGGCCAAGGGACAGCACTTACTGTGTGTGTGTGTGTGTGTGTGTCCGTGTGTGTGCACTTACAGCAGCTTATTCTACTGCTTCCACTTCCACGTTATAAAGCATCAGTACTCAATTGTTATAAAGCATCAGTGCTTTATTGTTATAAAGCATCAGTACTTTATTGTTATAAAGCATCAGTACTATATTGTTATAAAGCATCAGTACTTTATTGTTATAAAGCATCAGTACTTTATTGTTATAAAGCATCAGTACTATATTGTTATAAAGCATCAGTGCTTTATTGTTATAAAGCATCAGTGCTTTATTGTTATAAAGCATCAGTACTATATTGTTATAAAGCATCAGTACTTTATTGTTATAAAGCATCAGTACTATATTGTTATAAAGCATCAGTGCTTTATTGTTGTCAGTGAACCATTCCGAGGCCATTTAGTCTGTGTGAGGTTAGCGATGTTATCCCTGTGCAGGTAGCGATGTCACTCTTTAATTAGATGATTCCTTTATAGCTGACTGGAAAAGTCTGTTTCTGGAAGTCATGGGACTAAAACGAGCGCTTTGTTCTTTCTCTCTCAAAGGGCAGGAGTTAAAATCAAAATGTATATTTTTATAAATGAAATGTTTTTAATGTATTTATTTTAAGATTCCATTACCTATTATCTCCAAGCCGAATATGAAATCTCTCTGTTTATGTGAGATTGTGTTAAATGCTAAACTCTAGTATTGAGACAATGCCTCTACCAATGACGAGTGGTAAGTATCTGGCTTGAGTTAAATACTTAAGGTCTTGAAATCCGAGAAGGTATAAGGTCTCGTCCTCAGAATGCTAGCCCCTAGGTTCATGTAGTCGGCTAGGTTAAGGTCTTGAGATCGGTGATTATGTTAATGTTAAGATCTTGAGATTGGTGATTATGTTAATGTTAAGGGCTATAGATTCGTGATTATATTAATGTTAAGGTCTCGTCTTCAGAATGCTAGGCACTAGGTTCATGTAGTCAGTTATGTT
>NC_137908.1:1997688-2005188 GCF_963457725.1 Sprattus sprattus | reverse complement strand
GAGACCCATCCAGTTCTTCTCAGAGCAGAGCAGCGCAGAGCAGAGCAGCAGGCCACTATGAATCCCAAATCCTGCTCTCTCCTTTCCGAACCCTCCAGGCTTCCTTCAGCTGCGTCTGCTATCTGTGTGTCTGAACAGGCTTCCTTTAGCCGCGTCTGCTACCTGTGTTAGCTGCGTCTGCTATCTGTCTCTGAACAGGCTTCCTTTAGCCGCGTCTGCTACCTGTGTTAGCTGCGTCTGCTTTAGCCGCGTCTGCTACCTGTGTTAGCTGCGTCTGCTATCTGTCTCTGAACAGGCTTCCTTTAGCCGCGTCTGCTACCTGTGTTAGCTGCGTCTGCTATCTGTCTCTGAACAGGCTTCCTTTAGCCGCGTCTGCTACCTGTGTTAGCTGCGTCTGCTATCTGTGTGTCTGAACAGGCTTCCTTTAGCCGCGTCTGCTACCTGTGTTAGCTGCGTCTGCTATATGTGTGTCTGAACAGGCTTCCTTTAGCCGCGTCTGCTACCTGTGTTAGCTGCGTCTGCTATCTGTCTCTGAACAGGCTTCCTTTAGCCGCGTCTGCTACCTGTGTTAGCTGCGTCTGCTATCTGTCTCTGAACAGGCTTCCTTTAGCCGCGTCTGCTACCTGTGTTAGCTGCGTCTGCTATCTGTGTGTCTGAACAGGCTTCCTTTAGCCGCGTCTGCTACCTGTGTTAGCTGCGTCTGCTATCTGTCTCTGAACAGGCTTCCTTTAGCCGCGTCTGCTACCTGTGTTAGCTGCGTCTGCTATCTGTCTCTGAACAGGCTTCCTTTAGCCGCGTCTGCTGCCTGTGTTAGCTGCGTCTGCTATCTGTGTGTCTGAACAGGCTTCCTTTAGCCGCGTCTGCTAACTGTGTTAGCTGCGTCTGCTATCTGTCTCTGAACAGGCTTCCTTTAGCTGCGCCGAGACTGAACAGGCTGTGGCCATTTACGGAGCACTTTTAAAGGTTTACTTTAGAATAGTTAGGAAAATCCCAGAAGTTCACCAATGCTGTCTAAACAAGGGGACAAGGAGTCCAGATGAAGTATAGAAGTGCACTGTAAGGTGCTGTGTATAACAGGGAAACGTATCCTCTCACTATAGCATAGTATGCTACTTTAGCAATATTTTCCCAAATGTGCTTTCAGGATTTGTGTTTAACATCCACACAGGTGAGCAACTCGGAGAAAACTGCTCCTCCTCAAAGTAGTCTTTCACACACTTACAAATACAAACATACACACACACACACACACACTCTCTCTCGCTCTTCCTCTCTCTCTCTGATATTCCTCTGAAATCTGCCCAGTGAAAGACCTCTGTGGAATGGAAAGGAGGGCAGGAGAAGATTGTGTGTGTGTGTGTGTGTGTGTGTGTGTGTGTGTGTGTGTGTGTGTGTGTGTGTGTGTGTGTGTGTGTGTGTGTGTGTGTGTGTGTGTGTGTGTGTGTGTGTGTGTGTGTGTGTGTGTGTGTGTGTGTGTGTGTGTGTGTGTGTGTGAGGATGGTAGGAGTGAACAGAGGAGCGTCTGTTCATCCGAGGCCGAGAGAAATGAAAGTCTGAATCACTTCACTGCACTACACTGCCCCTCTATTGATGGTGGTAAAAGCAGGGCCCACATTGTAGCCTATTGACCTCCATCTCATCGTTGGCACATACAGTATGTTGATGAGAGTTTGAATATCTTCAGGATCTGTATATTATTCTCTGGCCATAGATGATGTCGCCATATTTATGCTGATCTCTGTGTTTCATCTTGTTCTCCTCATCAGTTGATCTCTGTGTGTGTGTGTGTGTGTGTGTGTGTGTGTGTGGGTGTGGGTGTGGGTGTGGGTGTGTGTGTGTGTGTGTGTGTGTGTGTGTGTGTGTGTGTGTGTGTGTATATTCTCTGGCCATAGATGATGATGTCCCCGTTCTTATGCTGATCTCTGTGTTTCATCTGTGTGTGTGTCTCTTGTTCTGCTCCTCATCAGTTGATCTGTGTGTGTGTGTGTGTGTGTGTGTGTGTGTGTTTGTGTGTGTGTGTGTTGTGTTTTGTGCCCTGTAGGTCAGCCCCAGGCGCGGTCCACCCCGTTGCACCCGTCGGCGGCGGCGGCGGCAGCGCGGCCGGGGGGCAAGAACGCGGCCCTCCTGCGGGGTAGCGGCACCAAGCCCCACACCCAGCAGCCACAGCCCAACGGCCTGAGGAACGGCTCCTCCTCGCTGCCCCGCGCCGCCTCTTCGTCCTCCTCATCCTCCTCCTCGGTCCAGAAGAACCCCAAGAAGCTGCAGTCCTCTTCGTCCTCCTCATCCTCCTCCTCGGTCCAAAAGAACCCCAAGAAGCTGCAGTCCAACCCGTCCATAACCAGCCAATGCAGCAAGCGCAGCTCCAAGTCCAACAGCTCGCAGATGCCCCCCGAGCCCCAAGACGGTGAGCCTGACGTGTGTGTGTGTGTGTGTGTGTGTGTGTGTTTGTTTGTGTGTTTGTGACTTCTGAACCCGTGTTCCGTGCGTTCACTTCATCCTGCTGTGTTTGTTCTTGTTTGTGTGTGTGTGTATGTTTGTGTGTGTGTGTGTGTGTGTGTGTGTGTGTATGTTTGTGTGTTTTGTGTGTGTGTGTGTGTTATTGGTGTGTGTGTGTGTGTGTGTGTGTGTGTGTGTGTGTGTGTGTGTGTGTGTGTGTGTATGTTTGTGTGTTTTGTGTGTGTGTGTGTGTTCTTGGTGTGTGTGTGTGTGTGTGTGTGTGTGTGTGTGTGTGTGTGTGTGTGTGTGTGTCTGTGTTGCTGAGCCCCTGTGATGCCTCTCTGTCCCTTGCAGATTGCTGCGTTCACTGCATCCTGGCGTGTCTGTTCTGTGAGTTCTTGGCGCTGTGTAACATCGTGTGTGTGTGTGTGTGTGTGTGTGTTGCAGATTGCTGCGTTCACTGCATCCTGGCGTGTCTGTTCTGTGAGTTCCTGGCGCTGTGTAACATCGTGTGTGTGTGTGTGTGTGTGTGTGTGTGTGTGTTGCAGATTGCTGCGTTCACTGCATCCTGGCGTGTCTGTTCTGCGAGTTCCTGGCGCTGTGTAACATCGTGCTGGACTGCGCCACCTGCGGCTCGTGCGCGTCGGACGACTCGTGCTTCTGCTGCTGCTGCGCGTCGGAGGAATGCGGCGAATGCGACCTGCCCTGCGACATGGACTGCGGCATCATCGACGCGTGCTGCGAGTCGGCCGACTGCCTCGAGATCTGCATGGAGTGCTGCGGCCTCTGCTTCTCCTCCTGAGTGGCGGGTCGCGGCGACCAATCACCCGCCCGCCAGCTCTCTCGGCTGTCACTTCGGATTGCAGTCTCCACTCCTATTGGCTGAGGGGCCTCTAGAGGGGCCTCCCCAGTCTTGGGGTTCAGCCAATGAAAGGAACTCTGTTTTTGCTCTTCCCTGCTCGTCTCCTGAAAGCACACGAGAGAAGCGGGACACACACACGCGGACACACACACACACACACGAGAGAACACACACACACACGCTCTAAGGCCATTGGAGACGAGGGGGGATGAAACGACGTGAAACTGAATTTGGTGCTCAATGACTAAGTGTCGTTTGGATGCTTCAGAACATTTCATCTGGGCTGATATTTCATCAGGAAAGCGTCCCGGAACAGTGGCTGAAAAACGGATACCTGACCCCACTGTGGAGGCAGGATGTCTGTCTGTTTCTGTCTGTCTGTCTGACAGGATGGATGTCTGTCTGTTTCTGTCTGTCTGTCTGACAGGATGGATGTCTGTCTGTTTCTGTCTCTCTGATGGGATGGATGTCTGTCTGTTTCTGTCTGTCTCTCTGATGGGATGGATGTCTGTCTGTTTCTGTCTGTCTCTCTGATGGGATGGATGTCTGTCTGTTTCTGTCTCTCTGATGGGATGGATGTCTGTCTGTTTCTGTCTGTCGGTCTGACAGGATGGATGTCTGTCTGTTTCTGTCTGTCGGTCTGACAGGATGGATGTCTGTCTGTTTCTGTCGGTCTGACAGGATGGATGTCTGTCTGTTTCTGTCTGTCTGACAGGATGGATGTCTGTCTGTCTGACAGGATGGATGTCTGTCTGTTTCTGTCTGTCTGACAGGATGGATGTCTGTCTGTCTGACAGGATGGATGTCTGTCTGTTTCTGTCTGTCTGACAGGATGGATGTCTGTCTGTCTGACAGGATGGATGTCTGTCTGTCTGACAGGATGGATGTCTGTCTGACAGGATGGATGTCTGTCTGACAGGATGGATGTCTGTCTGTCTGACAGGATGGATGTCTGTCTGACAGGATGGATGTCTGTCTGACAGGATGGATGTCTGTCTGACAGGATGGATGTCTGTCTGTCTGACAGGATGGATGTCTGTCTGTTTCTGTCGGTCTGACAGGATGGATGTCTGTCTGTCTGACAGGATGGATGTCTGTCTGTTTCTGTCGGTCTGACAGGATGGATGTCTGTCTGACAGGATGGATGTCTGTCTGTCTGACAGGATGGATGTCTGTCTGTTTCTGTCGGTCTGACAGGATGGATGTCTGTCTGTTTCTGTCGGTCTGACAGGATGGATGTCTGTCTGTTTCTGTCTCTCTGATGGGATGGATGTCTGTCTGTTTCTGTCTGTCTGACAGGATGGATGTCTGTTTGTTTCTCACTGAAGAGGACGCCTGAAAAGATCGCACCAGCCGCTGCCCAGCAGCACAAACTTTAGTTTTTTTGTGACAGATTAGAAATACCATCATTAATATAGTTTTCTGTGACAAGTGTAGTATAGTTTCTCTGCTAAATCACTAATATAGTTTTCTGTGACAAGTGTAGTATAGTTTCTTTGCTAACTGTCATTAGGAATGCCATCATTAATATTGTTTTCTGTGACAAGTTTAGTATAGTTTCTCTATTAACTGTCATTAGAAATACCATCATTAATATTGTTTTCTGTGACAAGTTAAGTATGGTTTCTCTGCTAACTGTCATTAGAAATACCATTATTAATATAGTTTAGTGGGATTTACTGGAGGTTACCCCATGTCAGCTAAACGGTGCAGGAATAGAGAATGGTTCACATTCCTTGGGCCTTGTGTTTATCAACATGCGATACCATTCTGCTCTGTAATGCTTTAAGATTGACCATCGGTGATCATCAATATATTACTGTTCTTTCATTTCAGAGATGTCCTTTAGCATTCTTCATACAAAGTGGAAAGTTTAGCATTGTCATTGGGTTACAACTACAATGCTAACGCTACTGTGGTGAAGCTTGAGTCTACAATGCTAACGCTACTGTGGTGAAGCTTGAGTCTACAATGCTAACGCTACTGTGGTGAAGCTTGAGTCTACAATGCTAACGCTACTGTGGTGAAGCTTGAGTCTACAATGCTAATGCTACTGTGGTGAAGCTTGAGTCTACAATGCTAATGCTACTGTGCTGAAGCATGAGTCTACAATGCTAACGCTACAGTGGTGAAGCTTGAGTCTACAATGCTAATGCTACTGTGGTGAAGCTTGAGTCTACAATGCTAACGCTACTGTGGTGAAGCTTGAGTCTACAATGCTAACGCTACTGTGCTGAAGCATGAGTCTACAATGCTAACGCTACTGTGCTGAAGCATGAGTCTACAATGCTAACGCTACCGTGGTGAAGCTTGAGTCTACAATGCTAATGCTACTGTGTTGAAACACGGCAGTCTACTAGCACTGAGCTAACAGCCTTAGTTTCACTGATGATGTCGTCTGCTCTTCTCACTGGTTTAGAAGGGTGCTCAGAGGTGCGTGTCAGGATATGGATAAGGCCCTTAGGTGTCTCTTATGCGTCTCTTTGGGAACCATGATGATGCTTCTTTCTCCTCTCTCCTCTGTGTGTCTTTGGTATTGCCATTTAGTTCATACACGGGAGGTAAGATGTTATATAGTCCTCCGTCCATTCTTGAAAAATGAATAAATAAAACAGGACAAACTTTTGTATAGTCTTGCAGGGATTTATCTTTCAAGGGTGACTTGTGGACTAACCATTGCGCTTATTATACGGCTACTTGGTAAAACGATGAAAGACATTCCTCCAAAATACATATATTTTTGAATGATTTTATTGCCATTTCGTGGCCTTCTTTATGCAAATAGAACTTTCAAGTGTCAGGTGTTGCATAGCAACGTACTACTTGCAGACTTTAAGTTACAATGAATTTCCGAAAAGTGAATGGACTACTTGGGGAATGTTGAAAGGCGGGAATTGAAAGCACAAAACCCGCTGCCAAAAGTAACGGACATTCCTTTTGTTCAGCGGCCATTATAAAAGAAATGCGAAGCAACCTTCAAGAGCTGGGACGGCCCATTCACAGTGGAACTTTCTGCAGGATTCTGAGGAGCCGTATAATGAGCCTTGTGCTAGTAATCAGTAACATGTTATTAGACGTGAAATATAAGTAGGCTATTAGGTCACACTGGGGCTTTTATTCTGAAGGTTGAATAACAAGGCCTTCAGCTGGAGTTCCTGTTTTGTGTTTCAGGAAATGCTGGAGAATTACTGTCATTCCTCATTCCACTCAGAAGTATTTTATTTTGACCATGAAATGGAATGGAATATCTTTTTTTTTTTTTGTAACATTTCAGATAACGTTGTTTAAAATCACGATTTCTTTTTGTGTTGGGAACTGCCATAGGTAGTGGACACGTTAGTGTAGGGAAACTGATTCAGTAGCCTTTATGTTCTTCATCTCATGTGAAATCTGGAACTGGTACAGAGTTGTAAGGGGCCCTTGGCCCCAGTGAAAGTGTGAATTCTTCTCAGAACTCTCATGAATACCTCGTTGATCGTCTCGTTCCCCTCCCCCCCTCCCCCCGCAAGGGGACCCTCTGGTACGGACCTACACCAATTATCTGTTTCGTGCTCTTAGCTTTGGGATAGAAACATACTAAACCACCAAACAAATATTCCGATGCCCAATATCAACATGTACAGCTTGAATAAAAATGTTTTTTTTTCAAAGTGACTCCTGTTTACTGGCTTTCAACGTCCTTACACTGCCCCCCTCAGAGTAATGTCTCCCCTCTTCCCCTCAGAGTAATGTCTCCCCTCAGAGTAATGTCTCTCCTCTTCTCCTCAGAGTAATGTTTCCCCTCTTCCCCTCAGAGTAATGTCTCTCCTCTTCTCCTCAGAGTAATGTCTCCCCTCAGAGTAATGTCTCTCCTCTTCTCCTCAGAGTAATGTCTCCCCTCAGAGTAATGTCTCTCCTCTTCTCCTCAGAGTAATGTTTCCCCTCTTCCCCTCAGAGTAATGTCTCTCCTCTTCTCCTCAGAGTAATGTCTCTCCTCTTCTCCTCAGAGTAATGTCTCCCCTCAGAGTAATGTCTCTCCTCTTCTCCTCAGAGTAATGTCTCTCCTCTTCTCCTCAGAGTAATGTCTCCCCTCTTCCCCTCAGAGTAATGTCTCTCCTCTTCCCCTCAGAGTAATGTCTCCCCTCAGAGTAATGTCTCTCCTCTTCTCCTCAGAGTAATGTCTCCCCTCTTCTCCTCAGAGTAATGTCTCCCCTCTTCCCCTC
>NC_137908.1:1985188-1987688 GCF_963457725.1 Sprattus sprattus | reverse complement strand
TCATATCCTTCTTATTGACCCATTTCCACTCGTCTTCCCTGAGACTCTTTTCTTATTAATTTAATGCTGGCTGGGGTGCTTTTCATGGAAGAGATCTGAGCTGTTTAAGTATGAGCAGCCTTCTGGCACCGCCATTGTCTCCCTCTTATGCGTGTGCAATCATCATACATCTTCATAGATGCACGGCAGGAAGATTAATCAACCTATCCAAATCTCCGTGGTACGAGACGGATTGGAGAATAATGAATCAATTGATGAATGCCGAGATATATTCCCCCTTTTTTAATTGAAGTTGGGCCGACGGACAATGGCGATCAGTGGCGGCTCGCACAATGACGGCACGGGGATGGGGGGAGGGGGGGATGGGGGGGAGGAGGGGGGAGGGGTGGAGGTGAGGGAAAGATTATTCCCAGCAGATTGCTGCAACCAACAGTGTGAAGTTAAATTAAAAACTGAATTTGCAAAACAGATGTGGGCTGATGGTGGCGGTGGTAATGGTGTGTGAATACGTGTGTGTGTGTGTGTCTGTGCATCTGTATATGTGTGTGTGTGTGTGTGTGTGTGTGTGTGTGTGTGTGTGTGTGTGTGTGTGTGTGTGTGTGTGTGTGTGTGTGTGTGTGTGTGTGTGAGAGAGGCAGTTTCTAGAAGAGTCGGGGCCAAATGAAGCTTAGCTAGTTTGCGGTAGCTAATGACCTCTCCTTTCTGTTTACTCAGCTCAGCCTCAGCTCTCTCACACACACACACAAACACACACACACACACACACACACACACACACACATACAAATGCACAGACACGTCACACACACACACACACACACACACAGACACACACACACACACACACACACACACACACACACACACACACACACACACAGACACAGACACATACGCACACGCGCACGCGCACACACACTCACACTCACACACACACACACACACACACACACACACACACACACACACACTCACACACACACACACACACACACACACCACACACACACTCACACACACACACACACACACACACACACACACACACACACACACTCACACACACACACACACACACACACACACACACACACACACACACACACACACTCACACACACACACACACACACACATACCACACACACACACTCACACACACACACACACACACACATACCACACACACACACACACACACACACACACACACACACACACACACACACACACACACACACACACCGCCTCAGTCTCACAGCCAGTCGTGCCCTGCTTCATGCAGCCAGAGGGGAAGAGTGGAAGAGAGGAAGATGGGAAGAGGGGAAGAGAGGAAGATGGGAAGAGAAAGGAAAAGATGGCGGATAAGGAAATGAAAGCTGGAGAAGACTGTAAATGTAGGCTTCACTTCCAAAGGCATCCAGGAGGCTAATGACTGAAACGAATCCAGTGTGGGCAACACAGTCACACACACACACACACACACACACACACATGTAGGGGACAGCGAGACTAAAGATGTGCGGTCCACTGGAATGGTCAGAATCAATGGCATTGAATATCTGAAGAGCATTTAATGACTCTGCCAAACAGCATCGATGCAGAGGAATCATAAAACATATCAGGACCACATCAGGGCCACATCAGGACCACATCAGGACCACATCAGGACCACATCAGGGCCACATCAGGGCCACATCAGGGCCAGGACCACATCAGGACCACATCAGGACCACATCAGGGCCACATCAGGACCACATCAGGACCACATCAGGACCACATCAGGGCCACATCAGGGCCAGGACCACATCAGGACCACATCAGGACCACATCAGGACCACATCAGGACCACATCAGGGCCACATCAGGACCACATCAGGACCACATCAGGACCACATCAGGACCACATCAGGGCTACATCAGGTCCAGAACAGGGCCACACCAGGGCCAGAGTCAGCTAGTGTTTGGGTCCGCTGGTGTTTGGGTCAGCTGTAGTGAGGGGACCCAGAGTTTCTTCATTCATATTTATACAAGAAACCCTCAAACTGTAACAGAACGTCTGGTCTGCAATTTAGAGAAAGAAAGAGGCCCCAACCTGGCTCTGGCCTCGCTTGTGTGAGTGTGTGAGTGTGTGTGAGTGTGTGAGTGTGCATGTGTGTGTATGTCTATGTGTCTGTCTGATTCTGTCTGTCTCAATGTGTCTGTGTATGTGTACGCATGTGGAAGAGTGTGTGTGTGAGCTTGTGTGTGAGCTTGTGTGTGTGTGTGTGTGTGTGTGTGTGTGTGTGTGTGTGTTTGTGTGTGTGTGTGTGTGTTTGTGTGTGTGTGTGACTCAGACAGAGGACTTGCAGAGGGGCGTGAAGAGAGAGCAGACACACACACACACACACACACACACACACACACACACAAGCTCTCACACACACACACACACACACACACACACACACACACACACACACACACACACACACCAGCTCAGTGCAGCCTTTCATCTTGGT
>NC_137908.1:1967688-1970188 GCF_963457725.1 Sprattus sprattus | reverse complement strand
AGAATGCAAACTTCCGCCTTGTGACCTTGACCTTTGACCTTGACATCTGAAAATCTAATCAATTATTGCCATTATATTACCCAATCTCCCCACAAAGTTTGATGGAAATCGGTCCATGCGTTTCTGCGTAATCCTGCTGACAAACAAACATACAGGGGCGAAAACATAACCTCCTTGGCGGAGGTAAAAATGACACAGAAAACTATGTCCATGGTGGCAATTATTTACATAATTAAAATAGGCTAGCAGAGAGTATGTAGATGAGTGGGGTGGACTAAATGCATGACAGTGTGGTTGGGCTGGGTAGGTGTAGGCAGAGGGTTCCTGCACGTAGATCAGGTAGAGAGACTACATCAGCATCCCACAGTAGAGAGAGAGAGAGTGTGTGTGTGTGTGTGCGTGTGTGTGTGTGTGTGTGTGTATCGATAGATCAAGTGGAGAGACCACAGCAGTATCCAACGGCGGAGACTAGAGTCTAGGGCCCTCATTTATAAAATGTTGGGTAGAAACCTGCACAGATTCCATGTCCAAACGTTTAACATCTCCAGGTAAAAAATAAATGGTTAATCACCATGTGCTTTCAGTACCAGGATGGCCGAGTGGTTAAGGCGTTGGACTTAAGATCCAATGGACGTTTGTCCTCGTGGGTTCGAACCCCACTCCTGGTAAAAGATTGTTTATAACATCTACATCCCTTAATTAACTTGAAGCACATCCTCTCAATAATATAGGCCTGTCACTAGCTGTGTGACCTGTCTGAAAGATGACAGACAGTTGTCCACGTGGGATCAAAGTAGATGTGATGAAGTTTCACGTCTTCAGTTCACTTTCAATCCAAGATCGTTCCAAATCAAATTAGCAGGCTGAGTAGCAGTAGATATCATGGATGGGGGGTTAAGGCGTTGGTCTTAAAACCCAATGAACAAATGTCAGCATGTTTTCAAACCCCAGTCTAGGTGGGAAGATATGACGTGTCGCATTTACATCTTCAGACTCAGTTCACGTTCAATACAGCATCTTTATATGACCGTTTACCAATCTAAAACATGTTCAAGATCAGCTTGGCATGTACATCAGAAGTATATACCAGGATGGATGTGGGGTTAAGTCTAAGGCCTTGAGATCCATGGGACTGTTGTCTCTGAGGGTTCAAAGCCCCCTCCTGGTGAATGTCACCCTCTCCACTATGGCACCAACATTCAATCAAGGCTTACTTCATTATTGTAACACAAACCTGAAACTTACAAAAAAAACACCACACACTCACTTCACAGGTGAAGCTCACTTAGGAAGCCTTCGGTTTGAACCTAAACAGATAAAGCCAGTTGCATTACAAATCCAGGCACTGAACCCCTCAGCCTCTGATTGACTTACAAGCAGGGGGTTATAGACTTCTTTCTCAGAAAGTTGGCCCACTGAAAAAAAGTCTATAAGCCCCTGCTTTTCTACTGGATTGTTTCGGGGGGCCAAGTAAGGCCCCCCATGTCTTTCTCTTTGCAATCCACCTGCTTCAGGGCCTCTGAATCCACCAGGTTCTCTCCACCTTCTCTCCTGTGTTGAGGTTTGAACCAGTGACCTTGGTGGTGTGGAGCGTGGACACTACCACTGCGCCACCACGCTCCACTTCAGAGCTTCACGCTGGACACATATGTACCTCCTATCTGTGTCTATCTCCTATCTGTGTCTATCTCCTGTCTGTGTCTATCTCCTGTCCTGTCTGTGTCTATCTCCTGTCCTGTCCTGTCTGTGTCTATCTCCTGTCCTGTGTGTGTCTATCTCCTGTCTGTGTCTATCTCCTGTCCTGTCTGTGGCTATCTCCTGTCCTGTCTGTGTCTATCTCCTGTCCTGTCTGTGTCTATCTCCTGTCCTGTCTGTGTCTATCTCATGTCCTGTCTGTGTCTATGTCTATCTCACGTACTGTCTGTGTCTATCTCCTGTCTGGCCCAAATGACGCTTATGTCCTGACATCAGCTTCATAGTCAGAATCCCACAAAAGTCGATCAGGGGCTGGGGGGTTCAGTGCCTGGATTTTTAATGCAACTGGCTTTTTCTGTTCACAGTGGGATTTGAACCTCTTACCATCAACATCGCATACTACTCGCAAACATACTTACCACTGCACCACCAGGATCAACAATATTAATCAGATTTTTCGATGGCAATATTACTTAATAATAACGAGACCTGTTTCATTCAGCAAAAGGCAATTGAGGTTAAATGTATTATTTGCTGTTGTCAAGACTGACTATTGTTAAAATGTTTATTGGGCAAGTGATAGCTCTTAATTATGAATAACTGTCACCATAATTGAGAAATGTTTGCGAATTGATGGGACTGGATCATACGTATATTTCGATGTCTCAAGCATAGCGGGGGCCCTGTTAGTTCTTCATTGTTAAAACAATTGTCTCACTTCTGCGATGACATCGAAGACGGGCCCCCTTTGTTACGAACCTGTCTTTGATTAGTTATTTTCCCCAGCCAGTTTGGCCCACCCTGG
>NC_137908.1:1922688-1927688 GCF_963457725.1 Sprattus sprattus | reverse complement strand
GCTTCCTCACAGGCCAGAGATTAAACTGCTTTTAATTTGGAAGGTAAAATGGGCTTCTTCTGTGTGTGTGTGTGTGTGTGTGTGTGTGTGTGTGTGTGTGTGTGTGTGTGTGTGTGTGTGTGTGTGTGTGTGTGTAAAATGGGCTTCTGTAGACTTCAGCAGGCTTTTTTGTTTCGTTCTGAATCATGATCAGATGAACAAAAGGAGTGAACATGAAGTAAGTCCTGCAGTGAACGATGTGTATCATGTGTGTGTGTGTGTGTGTATCGTGTGTGTGTGTGTTTGTGTGTGTGCGTGTGTGTGTGTATCATGCTGTCATTTTCAGTAATGTGGTGTTTGGTTTTTCTTTATGTTAATAAAAATACAAAGTGAAATTAATTACAGCAATTAATAAAATAATGCATGTGGGAGGGACATGAAAAAATAACAAACACATAAAGTAATTAGTTATCTACACACACACACACAGACAAACAGACACACACACACACACACATCCACATGCACACACTCACACAAACACACACACACACACACACAAACACACACACACACACACACACACACACACACACACACACACTCACACAAACACACATCCACACACACAAACAGACACACACATACACACACACACACACCCTCACACACACACACACACACACACACAGCCCGCGGTTGGCTTTCATGTTCTCTGCTTCCTGTGCTGTAGGCACCTGAGCCTGACAGGAACCCGGCGTGGCGGAACAGGTGAGAACAAGCATGAACGCCGGCTGGCTGGCTCCGGAGTTGTTGTCGGTAATACCACACACACACACGTGCCACACCTCCGCCACACAGCCTGCCGCCCGCCGCCCGCCACACACACACACTCACACTGCACATAGCGTCACACACACAGATAAACACACACACACATAAACACTCACACATTAACACACACACACACATAAACCACACACACACACATAAACACACACACACACACACCCTCGGGCATTCCCCGTGGGCCGGGGGGCTTATCTGTGTGTGGTGAACACACGGACACCTGCCCTGCACACACACACACACACACACACACACACACACGTCGCCCCTCAGGCCCCTCATCTCAGAGGCAGAGGGGTGAGATAAGGCACCGTGCCCCGGCCCCAATGCCACCCCACTGCCCCCGCTGCCACCCCACCGCCCACCCCTCCTCCCCCAACACAAATATATATACACACACACACACACACACACACACACACACACATATATACACACACACACATCTCAGAGGCAGAGGGGTGAGATAAGGCACCGTGCCCCGGCCAAATGCCACCCCCGCCACCCCCTCCGCCCACCCCTCCTCCCCCAACACAAATATTTGGCAGGCAGATGAGCCATCTTGGAACCCATCCGAACATGAAATTACACAGAGGGGAGAGAGGCAGGGGTGCAAACCTCCCAAAACACAGGTTAGGCCTCGGTACACACACACACACACACACACACACACACACACACACACACATAAACACACACACACATAAACACACACACACACACAGATAAACCCACAAACACATAAACACACACACATTAACACACACACACACACATAAACACACACACACACACACACACACACACACACACACACACACATAAACACACACACACACACAAACACACACATACACACGCCACCAAGCTAGACTCCTCATCCTGAGGGCAGGAGAAGCGGCCTGAGATAGCAGATAGCTGTGGAAGGCATGCAGGCCGTATCTGGGTCCAGAGTCAGTGGCAGTGTGAGTGGGCGACTGCCTCGTCCCCGTGGTTACCAACATGAACTAAACTAATAAACAAACACGTTTAACACCCCATATCTCCAGACAGAGTAATCCCCAAATACCCCTCAGCCACAGGACGCCTCCTCTCCCCACTGCTCTTCTGCTCTACACCAGCACTTCCTCTCAGCACCTCCTCTCCCCACTGCTCTTCAGCTCTACACCCACACCAGCACCTCCTCTCCCCACTGCTCTTCAGCTCCACACCCACACCAGCACCTCCTCTCCCCACTGCTCTTCAGCTGTACACCCACACCAGCACCTCCTCTCCCCACTGCTCTTCAGCTGTACACCCACACCAGCACCTCCTCTCCCCACTGCTCTTCAGCTGTACACCCACACCAGCACCTCCTCTCCCCACTGCTCTTCTGCTCTACACCAGCACCTCCTCTCCCCACTGCTCTTCAGCTCTACACCAGCACCTCCAAGGACTCCAAGGCTGTGTGCAGACAACACTACATCCTTCTGATCCATCCAAGATGGCGACGAGTCTGCATCTATCGGTGGGAGGTTGAGGGGCTGGTTCTTTTGTGCAGTCAGAACAACTTGGAGCCGAACTTAAGACTGTGGATGACAGTAGACCTCAGGAGATACCCCTCAGAAATCATTTTGGTTGTTTGCACTACCACATAACACTTCATATACATTGTTTGTCTTTTATATAATCTGCATATTGTCTGTATATCATGTAATGTCTGTTATAATATGGACACTGTCTGTAAATTGTCTGTAATGCTAGTCACCAACAGCTAGAACCCAAATGTGCAATAAATCTGATTCTACTGCTACTCACACACACACACACACACACACACACAAACACACACACACACACAAACACATATGCACGCACACACATACATACACACAAACGCGTGCTCACGCACAACAACAACCCACACACACACACACACACACACACACACACACAGTGCTTTGTACTTTGCGCTCGAATCATTCAGCTGGTAAAGCACAGTGCAAGCAACACCAAGGCACGAGTTCAATTTCAGGGAAAAAAACCCTGTTAAACACACATTTAATTAAAAGCCGTTTAAACACAGACTTCATTAAAACCCCTATACCTTACCTCCATTGTGCTGCTAGTGTGTGTGTGTGGATCAGAGTGTGTGTGTGTGTTAAAAGAGGATGTGTAATGGTGTATTGTGAGGACGTCACGGGGCATATGGGGACCCGGGGCCTGTGCCTGCGTGGCCCCCGCTCTGGTCAGAGCATCCGCAGAGTGTGACCCCCCCCCCCCCCCCCCCCTCCAAACCTCCGCACCATCCCCTCCCCCCCCTCCCAGACCCCGGCCTGCCTGCTGAGTGTATAATTGGATCCTTATTACCGCTCAGGCCGCTCGGAATGATGAATCTGTATGTGTGAGAATTCCATTAATCATTCTTATTCACAGGCCACTCGGAGGGAGAGGGAGGGAGAGAAAATATCATTTTTTTTAGGAGAAAGAGGGAGCGAGAGAGAGAGAGAGAGAGAGAGAGAGAGAGAGAGCGAGAGGCCAGACTGAATTTCTTAATGAATATTCATGCGTGCAGGAAATTTGAGGTCAGTGCTAATCATGCAGGTAATTTGTAATTTGCTGTTTTCACTTCAGCCTTGCCGTCAGGGTTAATATACACATATTTCCAACATGGAGGGGGGGGGGGGGGCAAGCACTACATCATCATCGTAACATTTTAGTCTTGAAACGTTTCAATTCTGCCTTTTGTCTATCTAAAGAAATCAGTCTGTAACAGAGGGGCTCCAACGTGGATATATGTTTTAATAAACTCACTGCTTATTAAAAGGATGATGAAATTCCTCCTCGTTCCTGTAATGTCTTTTTTAAGTCCCTCTGTGATGTCCACCGGGACTCGATGCTTTTGGACGGGAGGCAGACACACTCTGCGCTGCTGTGAAGGCAGTGTGTGTGTGTGTGTGTGTTTGTGTGTGTGTGTGTGTGTGTGTGTGTGTGTGTGTGTGTGTGTGTGTGTGTGTGTGTGTGTGTGTGTGCTGCTGTGAAGGCAGTCTGGACTTCAGAAGGGTTCATTCCTGGATCAGAAGCTGACAGTTTGCAGGTTCTGGCGTCACAGGCAGCCATCCAATCCTACCTACCCAACCAGTTGCACTAAGCGCTTAACCACGAGCAATCACTATGGTGTACCCTTAACATACACTCTACCAGGTCAAACATACTCAAAATAGGATCTTAAGATGATTTTGTAATTTGCCCTAAGGGTCTCGAGCCAATCAATATGTTTCTTTTTATCAATTATCAATAGTTAATCATCTTTCCTTAAATGGTGCTTTCTTTTTTAAAAGTGATCGACTATCGATTATTTAACAGATGACACTCCCAGCTGTGTGTTATAAAAGTACATCGGTGGGTGAGAGGGATAATGCTCTACATTTTCCTAAGTAAATGACCGAGGTCCCTATGCTTATGTGTAGTCATGCAGTGTTGTAGTGCAGTGTTGTAGTGCAGTGTTGTAGTGTAGTGTAGTGTAGTGTAGTGTAGTGTGGTGTTGTTGTGTAGTGCTGTAGTGTAGTGTAGTGTAGTGTAATGTAGTGTAGTGTAGTATAGTGTAGTGTAGTGTAGTGTAGTATAGTGTAGGGCAGTGTAGTGTAGTATAGTGTAGTATAGTGTAGTGTAGTGTAGTGTAGTGTAGTGTAGTGTAGGTAGTGTAGTGTTGTAGAGCAGTGTAGTGTAGTGTAGTGTAGTGTAGTGTAGGTAGTGTAGAGCAGTGTAGTGTAGTGTAGTGTAATGTAGTGTAAAGTAGTGCAGTGTAGTATAGTGCGGTGTTGTAGTGTAATGTAGTGTAGTGTAGTGTAGTGTAGTGTAGTGTAGTGTAGTGTAGTGCAGTGTAGTGTAGTGTAGTGTAGTGTTGTAGAGCAGTGTAGTGTAGTGTAGTGTAGTGTAGTGTAGTGCAGTGTAGTGTAGTGTAGTATAGTGTTGTAGAGCAGTGTAGTGTAGTGTAGTGCAGTGTAGTGTAGTGTAGTATAGTGTTGTAGAGCAGTGTAGTGCAGTGTAGTGTAGTGTAGTGTAGTGTAGTGTAGTATAGTGTACTGTAGTGAAGTGTAATGTAGTGTAAAGTAGTGCAGTGTAGTATAGTGCGGTGTTGTAGTGTAGTGTAGTGTAGTGTAGTGTAGTGTAGTGTAGTGTAGTGTAGTGTA
>NC_137908.1:1912688-1915188 GCF_963457725.1 Sprattus sprattus | reverse complement strand
TTTTTATTTACATTATTCACATTAACATCCCCACTACTTTAATCTTATTTTTTAGTTATTTTATTTATTTGTATTCTTTATTGCCTTTCCTGTAACTGTATATGTAAAGCACATTGAGTTGCACATGGGCATGAAATGTGCTATATTAATAAAGTTGCCTTGCCTATTAACTTTATTTACTTTAAAATTCATATTAACTTCATTTTCTTAAACATTCTTATTAACTTTATTTACTTAAACATTCTTATTAACTTTATTTACTTTAAAATTCATATTAACTTCATTTACTTAAACATTCTTATTAACTTTATTTACTTAAACAATCTTATTAACTTCATTTACTTAAACATTCTTATTAACTTCATTTACTTAAACAGTCTTATTAACTTTATTTACTTAAACAATCTTATTAACTTTATTTACTTTAACAGTCTTATTAACTTTATTTACTTAAACAATCTTATTAACTTTATTTACTTTGACATTCTTATTACCTGTATTTACTTGAACAGCCTTTACTGTATATTGTGAAACTATTTGTTGCCAGACTGTATTGCCAACATTACTCACTAAAACTCCAAATGAAAGGCCTACTGATAAAGGCAGACTGGTACTCTTCCTCTGGTCTTTAACAGCTGTGTGTGTGTGTGTGTGTGTGTGTGTGTGTGTGTGTGTGTGTGTGTGTGTGTGTGTGTGTGTGTGTGTGTGTGTGTGTGTGTGTGTGTGTGTGACGCTATGCGCAGATCTCGGCAGCAATAGGAGTGTGAGAAAAAGACGGTGACCCCCGGTGTGTTCTCTTGCCAGGAGAGGCTGTGTGTGTGTGTGTGTGTGTGTGTGTGTGTGTGTGTGTGCTGTCTGTTTTGTGAAAGGCTGTGTATGTGTAAAGCTGCAGAGGGAGAAGAGGCCTGAAGCTTGTCCTCGAGACGGACATTTTTTTTCATTCTTAACTCGGCCGATCTTAACCCCTGAGGTCAAGCACCAATTGAATAAATGGAGTCCCTCTCATCTCTCTAGCCGTGTGTGTGTTTGTGTGTGTGTGTGTGTATACCTGTGTGTGTGTGTGTGTGTGTGTGTGTGTGTGTGTGTGCCGTGGGTTCAGCTCCTTTTGTGTTCTCTGCATTGGACTTCAGCTCGCTGCTGACGGCCACCAAGGGAACCTATTAATGCACTTCTCATTTATTTTTTATTTCATGGTTGTTTTGCCTTTTAAAAATGTTGCTCTATTTGTACATCAATTATATCAACGTAAATTTTTAATATGTGTAGAATATACATCACATTATTAGAAATGTATAACAAATTTAATATAATAGCATGAAAATGTATTATAAAAAAAAATCCTAATTTCGGCTCCTAATATTGGGTGTATACTGTGATATGTACGGAGCATGGGGTTGGCTAGCGGGGAGATTGGGAAAAGAAAATGACTTTCATTAAGGACCGAAGCAGAGAGGAAGTTGGACCATCGCACCTGGAAGATTGCCCTCATCGATTTTACAATACAGGAAACTTCTAGAATCTCACAGAATGTTCCGGAATGGTCCGTCAGATTCCACTTGTGTGCCAGGGTGAGAATGTGTCTGATAGTGTTTCATTACCTGTCAGCCTGAGAGTCTGGGAGCTGGTGTGTGTGTGTGTGCGCGCGTGTGTGTGTGTGTGTGTGTGTGTGTGTGTGTGTCTGTGTGTCTGTGTGTGTGTGTGTGTGTGTGTGTGTGTGTGTGTGGTTGTGTGTGTGTGTGTGTGTGTGTGTGTGTGTGTGTGTGTGTGTATGTGTGTGTGTGTGTGTGTGTGTGTGTGTGTGTGTGTGTGTGTGTGTCTCCTCTGGCTGTATGGGGGTTAGCAGTGGACCACTGCCTCCCCCTGTTGGCTCTGAAGGGGAAGACCAGGACTAACGGTCACCCATGGACCTCTGGATATGGAGAGAAACATACACACTCACACACACACACACACACACACACACACACACACACACACACATCTGGCTATGCCTGTCCGTTGTGTGATTGTATATATAAATGCATAAATGTGCAGCTGTAGACAGCACACACACACACACACACACACACACACGTCATGTAAATGCAAGGATTCAGCGTTGGCCATATGGTGGACTCGTTTTTTTAACATGTACAGTACAGGCAACACACACACAGTCACACATACAAACACACACACACAGACACACACACACACACACACACACACACGTCATGTAAATGCAAGGATTCACTCATATACCCCAGTCTCAGCATTGGCCATATGGTGGACTCGGTTTTTAACATGTACAGTACAGGCAACACACACACACACACACACACACACACACACACACACACACACACACACACACACACACACAGTCGTCTCCACATGTGTAGGAATTTCGTTGCTTCATTGCACTATGCGGTAGTTTGTTTGGCTTGGAGGCAGAATGGGCCAGTATCAATCCAGGGAGAACTCTGGCATACTGACACACACAACACACACACACACACAT
>NC_137908.1:1900188-1902688 GCF_963457725.1 Sprattus sprattus | reverse complement strand
CGAATGCGAGTCTTGTTTCGGAAGGTAATGAAGCGAGTCGCACATGACTGCGGTTAGGCCTTAAAGAAGATTAATTTAGGTCCTGGTCGCCAGGTATTTAGGCCTTAAATGCCTTGTACCCATCTGGTATCCATATACCACGGAGGACTGCGTGTAATGGCCGACACTATGTTAAGGCAAATGTATGTCAAGTGCTCTCACTGAATCATAGTTAACGAGACAGGAGACTGAACGGCTAGTAGCCTGGTCTTGGCACAATCGTCCCAAAAGAAATGTAAGGCCGTTAAAATGGCAGAAAGTACAAGTTAAATGCATGATAAATGTATTTTGTTTAAAAAAAAAAAAAAACCTGACAAACACATGAAGGTTAAACAATCATGCCTGACATTGTCTGAGCGCCTCCCAGTGGTGTGAGTGTGTAATGACTGTGTGGTTTATGATGATACCGATGCTGCTTCAGTGCTAATGTCTTCATCTTTTATACAGTACCAGCCAAACGTTGGACACACCTTCGAATTTTTTGAGAAGTATTTTCTTGAATTGTATTATTTTATACACCTTTTTTGTTTAGAACATAATTCCATATGTGTTCTTTTGTAGTTGAAATGTCTTCAGGATACATCTACAATGTAGAAAATAATAAAAGTAAAGAAAAAACTTCTCAAAAAAAAATTAAAGGTATGTCCAAACGGTTGACTGGTACTGGACATAGCTTATTATTTTACCTGCTAATGTCACAGAGGCCCTGTGTTAAGCTAGCGCCCGCTCCAGCGTATTACAGCTGCCATTAAACTTTATTTATTATGCACTTTACACCATACATCCTTCATCCTACACTTTACATAGCTGAATTGTATTGTTTGTAATGTCTGTATATATTGTTTGTAATTATTGTTAATATGTGAGAGCTGCAAGATCCCAGAATTTTCCCCACGGGATTAATAAAGTATTTATCTATCTATCTATCTATCTATCTATCTATTAGGAATAAAAACATGACCACTACACAGCCTTCCCATCAACTCAAAGACATTTAATAGGAGGTGTCAATCATTCACATCCAAGACATCCCAGTGAAGCTCGGGGCCACGCCCCCCTCTGAGACACACACAGAGGCCACGCCCCCTCTGAGATACACACAGAGGCCACGCCCCCTCTGAGTAACACACACAGAGGCCACGCCCCCTCTGAGTAACACACACAGAGGCCTTCGCAGGGCAGGGTCTGGGCCAAACATCTTTGTGTTACATGGACACTCATATCTGCATAGAAACCCCGGAGTGAGACCGCCAACTGAGGGGAGGAAGAGAGGGAGGGAGGAGGAGAGGGAATTAGAGATGGGTGAAGAAGAGAGAGGAGGAGAGGAGAGAGGGAGGGAGGAGGAGAGGGAATTAGAGATGGGTGAAGAAGAGAGAGGAGGAAAGGAGAGAGGGAGGGAGGAGGAGAGGGAATTAGAGATGGGTGAAGAAGAGAGAGGAGGAGAGGAGAGAGGAGAGGAGAGGAGAGGAGATAGGGGAGGAGAGATGGGTGAAGAAGAGAGAGGAGGAGAGGAGAGAGGAGAGGAGAGGAGAGAGGAGAGAGGGGAGGGAGGAGGAGAGGGAATTAGAGATGGGTGAAGAAGAGAGAGGAGGAGAGGAGAGAGGGAGGGAGGAGGAGAGGGAATTAGAGATGGGTGAAGAAGAGAGAGGAGGAGAGGAGAGAGGAGAGAGGGGAGGAGAGGAGATAGGGGAGGAGAGATGGGTGAAGAAGAGAGAGGAGGAGAGGAGAGAGGAGAGAGGGGGAGGAGAGGACAGGCAGTGCTTTCAAGGCAAATCTTGTCATTCCTGGAGCAGAACTCTTTCAGTCCTGTTAATGCACCCGTCTGATCCGAGCCTCCATTCCTCTACAGTACCAAGTCAAAGATCCACTGGAGGAGAGGAGGAGAGGAGGAGTGGAGGAGTGGGGGAATGGAGGAGAGGAGGAGTGGAGGAGAGGAGGAGAGGAGGAGAGGAGTAGTGGAGTAGATGAGGAGAGGAGGAGTGGAGGTGAGGAGGAGTGGAGGAGGGGAGGAGAGGAGGAGAGGAGGAGGGGAGGAGTGGAGGGGTGGAAGAGAGGAGAGGGGAGGAGAGGAGGAGTGGAGGTGTGGGGGAGAGGAGGAGTGGACAGGGCGCTCCCAGGCTTGTTGGAGTGGAGGATGACCGCCATTTTGGATTTATAAAAAAACACAAAAGAAAAATAAAGTCCAGAGAGCCGTGGCAGTTTTGGGGAGCTCCCAGAAGCCTTTGCTGCCCAGGGTTTGACTCCGTGCTGGTTGCCATGGGAGACTCGGGGCAGTTTATACGTTTTTTTTCAACACAAGCAGACTTCAAGGCACCGTAAAGATCCCAACGCTTGAGTTCTCAAACTCGCCATTGTACAGTAGATAACTTTACATTCGCAAAGCGCAATTAAAACCCAGTAGAATTAAAAGAATAATCACTCAAATTCATTCCTTTTCCTCTGCTTATTCCTTACAAAAGAA
>NC_137908.1:1848574-1851074 GCF_963457725.1 Sprattus sprattus | reverse complement strand
GACAAACACACACACACACACACACACACACACAGAGAGAGAACAGCGCGAGGGTCACCACTCCGTCTGAGGCAGAGGCCTGACATTCATCGCCGTGGAAACAAAAGGGCCGTTGTGGGCCGCACACACACTGGAGAGGGTTTAATAAACTAAATTGAGACAACAATGCGTTTACAGTATTATTTTGGTCCGGGAGCCGCCGGCCCAGTCCAGCTCCTCTTTCATTGGCCGAGACAGCTGCGTGAGCACCGACCAATGGCGTGGCAGGGCTGGAGGAGGCTAAGTTTACGACCAAGAGCTCCTTGTGCTTGTGACAAAGGCCCACAGAGCAAGGAGATACACACACACACACAAACACGCACACGCACACAAACACCACACACACACACACACACACACACACACACAGGATATTTCAGGGAGAGAGGCTCCATGCACACAAGCATTTCGCTCATGTTGTTTCCCAGGCACACACACATTCAGGCTTACTTCTGCACTGTGCTCTTAGCACAGCTTAGAAGACACACACGCACAAACACAGACACAAACCCTCACACACACTCACAGGCTGACTTCTGCACTATGCACTTAGTATGAGCTCAGTCTCAGGCTCACAAAGGCTAAGAGGGAGAGAGAGGGAGATCAAGCAAATGCTAAATGAAGCTAAGCTAAGCTAACGAAGTCTCAGGACTGGACTGGAAGAGAGAGGGAGATCACGCTAATGCTAAATGAAGCTAAGCTAATGAAGTCTCAGGACTGGACTGGCAGAGAGAGGGAGAGAGAGGGAGATCAGGCTAATGCTAAATGAAGCTAAGCTAATGAAGTCACAGGGACTGGACTGGCAGAGAGAGGGAGATCGAGCTAATGCTAAATGATGCTAAGCTAATGAAGTCTCAGGACTGGACTGGCAGAGAGAGGGGAGATCAAGCTAACGCTAAATGAAGCTAAGCTAATGAAGTCTCAGCACTGGGCTGGCAGTGAGAGGGAGCCGAGTAAAGAGGGAACTGCTTCATAGCATCCATTTCACTTCAGTCTTCATATCAGGGAGAAAACGACACCACAAAGCCAGGTGCTGTTCTCAGATGTTCTCCTGTCCTGCATCAGACCTATACCACTATCAGCTGTCACCCGCGGCCAGATGTTCTCCTGTCCTCCATCAGAACCACTATCAGCTGTCACCACGGCCAGATGTTCTCCTGTCCTGCATCAGAACCGCTATCAGCTGTCACCGCGCCCAGATGTTCTCCTGTCCTGCATCAGAACCGCTATCAGCTGGTCACCGCGCCCAGATGTTTCCCTGTCCTGCATCAGAACCGTCTATCAGCTGTCACCACGGCCAGATGTTCTCCTGTCATGCATCAGAACCACTATCAGCTGTCACCGCGGCCAGATGTTCTCCTGTCCTGCATCAGAACCACTATCAGCTGTCACCGCGGCCAGATGTTCTCCTGTCCTGCATCAGAACCACTATCAGCTGTCACCACGGCCAGATGTTCTCCATCAGAACCACTATCAGCTGTGAGTGTGGGCCAGATGTTCTCCTGTCCTCCATCAGAACCACTATCAGCTGTCACCAGCGGCCAGATGTTCTCCTGTCCTCCATCAGAACTACTATCAGCTGTGAGTGTGGCCCAGATGTGGACCAGATGTGGGCGGGGTTCTGGAGCAGTATCCCCACCCCCCGACTCCCGACTCCCCTGCTGACGTAGGGGCCAGGGATTCCTCTCCCCTCTCCCCCGCTCAACGCATGAAAGGGGAACGTACAGGTCCCGCTCTCTTTCAGAGGTATGACAACTATGCCAGCCTCTGACCCAGTTGGCATGTGTGAAAGAGAGAGAGAGAGAGAGAGAGAGAGAGAGAGAGAGAGGGAGAGAGAGAGAAAGAGGGGGAGGGGGGGAGGAGAGAGAGAGAGAGAGGAGAGAGAGAGAGGAGAGAGAGAGAGAGAGGGGGGGAGGGAGGGAGGGAGATGAGAGAGAGAGAGAGAGAGAGAGAGGAGAGGGGGGAGAGAGAGAGAGAGAGGAGAGGAGAGGAGAGAGAGAGAGGAGAGAGGAGAGACAGAGGGGGGAGAGAGAGAGAGAGAGGGGGAGAGAGAGGGGGGGGAGAGAGAGAGAGAAAGGGGGAGGGAGAGAGAGAGAGAACGCTAGCGATAGAAAGAGGAGGGAAGGAGAGCGTGAGAGAGACAGAGAGAGAAAAAGAGAGAAAAAGAGAGTAGGAGAGACAGAGAGAAGGATAGACAGAGAGCAGGAGAGACGTGGGAAAGAAATAGAGGGAGTGAGGGATATGTAGGAGAGGGAGAGAGAGAGAGAGAGGGAGAGAGAGGGAGGGAGAGAGAGAGGGGGGAGGGAGAGAGAGGGAGGAGAGAGAGGGGAGAGAGAAGAAGAGAGAGAGAGAGAGAGAGCACTTGAGATTGGGAAGTTTTAGGAACTAAGTCAGTGGTTTGCCCAGTCAGGACGCAGGCAGCTCGACGGCCATGTTTAGCTGGGAGGGTTAGTGATAGGGC
>NC_137908.1:1846225-1848374 GCF_963457725.1 Sprattus sprattus | reverse complement strand
GGTGTGTGTGTGTGTGTGTGTTTGTGAGTGCATGTGTGTGTGTGTGTGTGTGGATTCACTAAACTTTTTGCTGTTGTTTGTGTGTGTCCCCATGTGTATAATGTCATGCAAGTGTTAATGTGTTTCCATGCTTCACACAGGCCTGTCACAGAGAGACACTACACACACACACACACACACGCACGCACGCACGCACGCACACACACACACGCAAGGACAACTAAAGAGAAACACTGCAGAAGACCGGATAATGTACATGTGAATCCTAACTAAATGTCAATAAAATAATTAAAGAAGTGAACCCATATTTAAAAGCAATGGCAATGCTCTGTAATAGCTGACTTCAAAAGATTTTTAAAAATATTGACAGAAGGAAGTGTCTCTAAATGTAATGTGTTTTGGAGTTCATTCCAGACATATGATGCATAGTAACAGAATGATGTTTTGCCAAGTTCAGTCCTTACTGAGGGTGTGATTAATAGTAACTTATTTGTTGACCTTGTACTATATATACTAGTGTGAAAAGAAAGCAGTGCTGAGATGTAATGTGGCAGTAATCCTTTCAAAGTAAAAATCAGAAAATGAAACTTTCTTCTAAGAGAAAGAGAGGACCATTGCACCATTTCATATAACAAGCAGTGGTGAGTCCTACTTGCTGTTCCTGTGATAAAATGCAGGGCAGAATGATATAAAACATCTACTACTGCTGCTACTGCTACTGCTACAGCTACTGCTGATGCTGATACTGCTGCTGCTGCTGCTACTGCTACTGCTACTGCTACTGCTACTGCTACTGCTACTGCTGCTGCTGCTGCTACTGCTACTGCTACAGCTACTGCTACTGCTACTGCTGCTGCTGCTGCTGCTACTGCTACTGCTACAGCTACTGCTACTGCTACTGCTACAGCTACAGCTACTGCTGGTGCTGATGCTGATGCTGATACTGCTGCTGCTGCTGCTGCTACTGCTACTGCTACTGCTACTGCTACTGCTACAGCTACTGCTGCTACTGCTAGAGCTGCTGCTGCTACTGCTACTGCTGCTGCTGCTGCTGCTGCTGCTGCTAATGCTGCTGCTACTGCTACTGCTACTGCTACTGCTACTGCTACTGCTACTACTGCTACTGCCATTACTGCTACTACTGCTTTTGTTACTGCTACTACTACTGCTACTACTGCTGCTACTGCTACTGCTACTACTTTAACCCAACACTTCATCATACTACTACTGCTGCTGCTGCTACTGCTACTGCTGCTACTGCTACGGCTACTGATACTGCTACTACTGCTACTGCTGCTACTGCTGCTACTGCTGCTGTTACTGCTGCTATGGCTAAGGTCACACTAAAACCAACATTTCATCATACTACTGCTACTGCTAGTACAAAAACAACTACTACTACTACTACTACTGCTTCTAAAACTAGGTACTGTGACTACTACTGCTAGTACAAAAACTACTACTGCTGCGACTAAAACTCGGTACTGCTACTACTACTACAACTACAGGGCAGTCTAGAGGCCTTGAGTGTCAATTAGAGACAGCTCTCATTAAGCCAAAGCAGTGCACTTCAGAGTCAGTGCTCTAGGTGTGTCAGTAGAGGACATTCACCCAGGGCCGTGTCTCCTCTCTCACCTTGAAGAAACTCCCAAATATTCTCCAGATAAAATCAGTCAGAGCCCCATACACGAGGTGCGCCGTGTAAAAGCCGCCGTGAGTCAGCGAATATACCGGCATGCCATGTCACTTTGTACAGAGCTAATCAAGCTTGGTGCGGAGCCTCAGGGTGTGTGTGTGTGTGTGTGTGGGTATGTGTGTGTGTGTGTGTGTGTGTGTGTGTGTGTGTGTGTGTGTGTGTGTGTGTGTGTGTGTGTGTGAGGATATGAGTGCGTGTGTGAGGATATGAGTGTGTGTGTGTGTGTGTGTGTGTGTGTGTGTGTGTGTGTGTATCTGTGTGTATTCTGGGAGGAGAATGAGCCCAAACCTCTCAGAGAGGCTCCGGGGCCTCTGAGGCAGCGTCCTGGTCACCCGCAACCCCTCACTGAGCCCACAGGGGGCGCTGTGCTATGAAGACAGAGCTGTTATCTCCTTTAATGGGGCTGTTAATGACGTTGTCCTGCCTTTCCGCCCTGTGGTGGGTACGATCCAG
>NC_137908.1:1803725-1806225 GCF_963457725.1 Sprattus sprattus | reverse complement strand
GAGCGCTCCGAGCCTCTCTGTGCCCACACAGAGGGGGGGTAGGGGTGGGGGGGATGGATGTGCTCGGGGACTTAAATCTGGGGGGGGGGTAAGAAGCTTTGGCCCTGCTGCCGCGTGAGTGAGCGCAAGCAGGGATGTCACACTAGATACAGCGCCCGCACGCTTATCACTGACACTCCACACACACACACACACACACCACACACACACACACACACACACACACACACACACACACACACACACACACACACACACACACACTCCTCCACACACACACACACACACACACACACACACACACACACACACACATCGGATACAGCGCCTGCACGCTGATCACTGACACTCCACACACACACACACGCACACACACACTCCACACACACACACACACACACACACACACACACACACCGGATACAGCGCCCGCACGCTGATCACTGACACTCCACACAAACACACACACACACCGGATACAGCGCCCGCACGTTGATCACTGACACTCCACACACACACACACCGGATACAGCGCCCGCACGCTGATCACTGACACTCCACACACACACACACACACACACACACACACACCAGATACAGCACCCACACGCTGATCACTGACACGTCTATATTTGGCCAGTGACCAACTCGCACTCTGCAAGACAGAGAGCACAGCACCTCCTATATCAACGCCTCCCAAGACTGAGACCCCAGCACCTCCTATAACAACACCTCCCAAGACTGAGACCCCAGCACCTCCTATAACAACACCTCCCAAGACTGAGACCCCAGCACCTCCTATATCAATGCCTCCCAAGACTGAGACCCCAGCACCTCCTATAACAACACCTCCCAAGACTGAGACCCCAGCACCTCCTATATCAATGCCTCCCAAGACTGAGACCCCAGCACCTCCTTTAACAACGCCTCCACAATACAGAGACCCCAACTCCTCTCAAGACAGAGACCCCAGAACCTCCTTTAACAAGGCCTCCCAGCACATCCTATAACAAGACTGAGACCCCAGCACCTACTATAACAACGCCTCCCAAGACTGAGACCCCAGCACCATTTATAACAACGCCTCCCAGCACCTCCTATAACCACGCCTCTCAAGACAGAGACCTCAGCACCTCCCAAGACAGACAGCACAGCACCTCCTTTAACAACGCCTCCCAAGACTGAGACCCCAGCACCTCCTTTAACAACGCCTCCCAAGACTGAGACCCCAGCACCTCCTTTAACAACGCCCCAGAAGACAGAGAGAGCAGCGCCTCCTATAACAACGCCTCTCAAGACTGCCACTCCTCTAGAATGTTCTAGATGCAGACTTAAAAAAGGCTCCCAAGACTGAGACCCCAGCACCTCCTATAACTACGCCTCCCAAAACAGAGACCCCAACGCCTCTCAAGACAGAGACCCCAGCACCTCCTTTAACAGCGCCTCAGAAGACAGAGAGAGCAACGCCTCCCAAGACTGCCCCTCCTCTAGAATGTTCTAGATGCAGACTTAAAAAAGGCTCAGCGTGTCGTTCACAGTCAATTTGGCTCTCCCTGAAACTAGGACAGAGAGCCGCAGGCTAATACATTTGGTATTTACTTGCCCGATACTTATTGATTCCTTCAAAGCTGCTGAATATGTGAGAAGGCGAGGGCCACACTGAGTGAGGCAGCCAGCTGAACGCCCTCTAGTGGTCGAGTCTGGTTCTGATCCGGCCAGGGTCTGGCTCTAATCCGGCCCAGATCGGCTGCATGGAGCGTTCCTATTGGGCTAAATGTTGAATGACAAACAACAGGAAGTACAAACACACCTGCATGGCAGTTGTTGGACTTGCACTGAAAAGATGACGACGTCATTTGAAAGGAGCAGACTGAGGTTTTTTAATGAGCAACAACGACAGCATTCAACCCAGAGTAGAGTGGAGCAGAGTGATGACGTCAGCAGGGACAGTGTGTGTGTGTGGTTATGACATCAGCAGGGACAGTGTGCGTGTGTGGTTATGACATCAGCGGGGACAGTGTGCGTGTGCGGTTATGACATCAGCGGGGACAGTGTGTGTGTGTGGTTATGACGTCAGCAGGGACAGTGTGTGTGTGTGGTTATGACATCAGCAGGGACAGCCATGTGTGCGGTTATGACGTTAGCGGGGACAGTGTGTGTGTGTGTGGTTATGACATCAGCAGGGACAGCCATGTGTGCGGTTATGACGTTAGCGGGGACAGTGTGTGTGTGTGGTTATGACATCAGCGGGGACATTGTGTGTCAGGTTATCATGAGTCTGCAGAGCCCAGTTAGGGCGCGTGTGTGTGGTGCGTGTGTGTGTGGCCCAGTTGGGCTCATCTGACACCATCAGCAGTTACTCTATCAGCAGTTACACCATCAGCAGTTACTCCATCAGCAGTTACTCCATCAGCAGTTACTCCATCAGCAGTTACTCCATCAGCAGTTACTATATCAGCAGTTACTCCATCAGCAGTTACTCCATCAGCAGTTACTCCAT
>NC_137908.1:1786225-1798725 GCF_963457725.1 Sprattus sprattus | reverse complement strand
AGGGGAGAACATCTTCGATTCTAGAACCTGAGTCCTGTTGGCCCTCAAGCCGTGGCTTTTTAAAATAATTTTGAAGAAAACTCTGTTTCATCGTGGCATATTTTTAAGCACACTATGTCGCACTCGCGAAGCCTGCGTTTACAATCGGTTGCCAGGTGAAGGCAATTTTTTTTTGGGTGTTCCAGCTATGAAACTGGGTGTTCCCGGAACCATTTGGAACACCTGTGGCTCCGCCTATGGTAGTGAACCACACACGGCCTGTAAAAACACTGATGGCATCCGCATACACCGGCAAGACACCGAGCACGTCAAGTACGGGTGATTTGTGTGAGGCAACTTGACGGAACTCGACGGGGGGGCTTACCTGCGGGAGCGCGGAGTTGAGCTGTCGCTGAAGGAGGTCTCGCTCGTGCAACGCGTCCTGGAACTTGGTCTGGGACTGGATCAGCGTTTCCTGGGTCTCGCGCAAGGACTCCAGAAGCTTGTCTCTCTCGTCCAACATATTCACCATCAGTTGCTCGAAATTTGCCTCGGCGTCCGTGCCGTTTTGAGAGCCACGCTGGGAGCTCATGGAGTCCCCTTCGTTAATGGTCGGCATCACCTCGCACATCATCTTGGCCCCGGCTCTCCAGAAACCCAAGTGTGCTGAAACAGGCGAGGGTTTTTTAGCCCAGTGTCAGTGCGAGATAACCTCTCTAAATCGAGGGATAGCCTACCCGGCGTGTTGCTTTAGGTTATCTGGTAGTAGAAAAACAGTCCAGCTTGTTACAGATTCAAAACTTCAGTGTAATTAAATTCCTGCCATAGGCTTGGGTTACTTTTGCTACATATTTATATAATTGCCGGCTTGTTGACCTCGCTGGTTATTCCATATCTGTCGTCTCACCCCGCTGACACAGTCCGCCCAACGTCCAAATGCAATTGGTCCGATAGATCATCCGCGGAGACAAGAACGTGATCAGACGCGGCGATAAAGGCCGTAATATTCCGATCGATATCTATGAAATCTTCGGGACTGCTTCGCTGAAACACCCACCAGTTGCAATTAACCTTTCCGCTAACGAAACGGCATAACGCACGTCTGTCGCATCTTCTCCAAACCCTACTGCCATGCCCCTCTCAACGGCGAGCAAGCTACTCCTCCCCACTCACTACGCTCTCATTCCAGCTACTGCCGCTGTCACTAACCGCTACGACAACAGTGCAACTGCTATCTACTAAACAGTTTATGCATAATTTGCCGGCGGTGGCGATGGCAGCCTCTATTTAACAGCCCTCCAACCTTCTTCTGCCCTTCGCACACCCCAAATCCAGTGTAGAGTAAAGGCTTCCTGGGAAAAATCTCGGAGGGTTTTCGCCAGCGTCTTCAGTCGGCCGCGGTCTCCCATCAGCACCACGAGAGTAGCCTACATGACTGTCATGCTCAGCGATCTCTGACAGAAAGGCTAAAATAGTGTCACACGTAGCGCCCCCTGCTGGGCAAAATGTTGAAATGTGAAAGCGTCATGAGTAAGGCACTTGCAGAAAGTAGGCTATCACTCGTCTCGTTTACACAGCACAGTGTGCTGTATCATTCTGACCAGATTCAGGAGGCCCTACAGCCTACTTCTCTGCATTTTGACAATAATTACAAATTGCCAAACAAGTGAATCTGCATGTAAATGTTGTTAATGTTAATAAATAATATTACCAAGGCTCGTCAGAATTGATGTTATGGCAGTGACACACTTACAAGGTTATATATAATAACAAGCTTAAAAATCATCAACAACAATAACGGTGCACATAAAGTGGTCTATTTTATACATTCAGTAGGCTATTGTGTCACTAGATTGAAGTGGAAGTCCTTTCTCTTCGCTTACACTTACTCCTAACCCTTTACACCTCTCTAACGCAGGTTTGTATGATGGCAAAAATAACTTGAAGTGACGTAATGTGTTTAGTTTTAGAAGATATATCCAACCCAACTTCTTTCACAGGCAAAGCAAGTGATGTGAAAAGACTGGAATTTAATTGGTAGAAAGGTATCGTGTCTGGATTTTTATCCAATCAGACTCTCAATCGATGAGGCACGTTATTTTGAAAGTCCTGTGAAGGTATCGCGATACTTCGCGAGACATTACGTCAGTTCCATGATGGCTGAAGATCCTGGAGGAGCTCATTTCAATTTCCCCTTTACTTTACTCTGTTTCTCGACATCTTTGCTTGTCGTAGAGACATGGCAGGACACACAGCATCGTTAAGCGGACCCAGACCCGTGTTGCCGTCATGCCCAAGAAAGGGAACCGAAAACGGCTGAAGTTTAGGGCCGGGGATGTCTGCTCGGAGTCAGGTAACGATAAGCACATTTTGAACTGTGGGGCCGCAAGGGCTAGACCGCTGTCTTGGACGGTAAGGAAACGTCCAAAAGTCCAACCTCAACCAGTTGTGCTCTAGGCTTCTGATTTCAGTGATTTGATTCAGTTTACAGCAGGTCATTTTAAGATCAAGCAGGACTTAGCTCGTCCTTAATCACGGAAGCTAATGATCTTATGTAATGCTTCACGGCCTGTTTTGCAGTGACCGTGGCAGACTATGCCAATGCCGACCCAGCTATCGTCAAGTCCGGGAGGCTGAAAAAGGCTGTCGCAAATGCAATAGAAAAAGAAGGTAAGGGAAGGGTCACATGCTAGAGTCATGGTTAAGTCGTTGCAGGGTTTCGTCTGTCTGGCGCGGTGAATTTGCAGTCAATAATGTATTGCATTGGCCTTTATGCAATTAGCCTGAATCCTAGCACGACACGAATGAATGGGTGAATGAAACAAACGTTCATAACTATTTAACCTGTTATTATAGTAATTCAAGTTAGGAATTTTGGTAAATTGTATGCGACTCAGTTGTAAGGGGACATCTGTTACATGTCGACTCTGCTCCACTATCATACCTACCTGTGCAAGGCCACATAGCCTTGAAAGAGCCAGGTGTGGGGCCAAGCCCCAATGCTTCATACTCCACCCGTCCTGTCGGCATAATGCTTCATCTAGAGCCACATGCATGATTCACTGACCTCTGCCAGTATTGTATTTGTGTATGTGACCTTTGACGTGTGTTTGTGTGGCATCCCCTAACATTGGCATGTTTTTAAATCTTTTTTGATCCTGTGTGTGTGTGTGTGTGTGTGTGTGTGTGTGTGTTGCAGTAAAGTTACTCTGTGGGCTGGAGGCCTCCCAGGGTCCCGTGCAGGAGGTGTTGTCTTCGGCGGGGTGTGTGAGCCCAGCTGATCGAGAGAGCAGTGATGAGCTCGAACCAGAGGACGCGGACGAAGACCTCAAGGGGTCCCGCAAGAAGAAAAATAAAAGGCTCAAAGGTAGGCAAACACAGCTGCGACCACCACTTCTACTACTAATAACACTTATAGCACTATAGCTACCACCACTAACACTAACACTACTTACACTACACTATAGCTACGACCACTAACACTAACAGTAATAACACTACAACTACGACCACTTCTACTAATAACACTACATACACTACAGCTACGACCACTAACACTTATAACACTACAGCTATAAGAAACAAAAGACGCAAAGGTAGGTAAACACAGCTATGACCACTAATAACAAAACACAACACTACAGCTATAAGAAACAAAAGATTCAAAGGTAGAGAACGCCACGTTCAAAACAGACCTGCTACTAATACTGCGAACACTGCTAATACGACACCACAGTTCTACAGGACGGGAGTCCCAGGTAGATAACCACTGTCATAGAAAACTATTTATTGCATTATCCACACTAGCAGTACAAGAACAGTATCTTTGCACTATCCACACAAGCACAAGAACACTATTTTTACATTTTTTTGCACTATCCACACTAGTAGTACAAGAACAGTATCTTTGCACTATCCACACTAGCAGTACAAGAACACTTTCCTCCTGGACATCTACACTGTCACAATCATTGCATTCTGTACCATAAGGTCAGAGCTATTCTAGTATCTGTAAACACCCCCACTCCGTATGAATATGTTCTCCCTATGTGTATGTGATTTATGTATGTATATCTGTGAGGTGTATATGTGTATAAGCTACTGGATGACCTACATTTCTCGCGGGATTAATAAAGTATCCATCCATCTATCTATCTTTATCGAACAGAACTAGTAAATCAACCAACTTAAATGAGCCAACTGTCCACTTAACCATAACAATAAACCATACACCATTTAAACACTGTTTCCATTTAAACACGTATCTATTTTAAACATTGTATCCATTTAAACACGTATCCATTTAAACACTGTCTAGTTTAAACATTGTATCCATTTAAACACTGTAGCCATTTAAACACCGTAGCCATTAAAACACTGTAGCCATTTAAACACCGTAGCCATTAAAACACCGTAGCCATTAAAACACTGTAGCCATTTAAACACCGTAGCCATTTAAACACTGTAGCCATTTAAACACTGTAGCCATTTAAACACCGTAGCCATTAAAACACCGTAGCCATTAAAACACTGTAGCCATTAAAACACTGTAGCCATTTAAACACTGTAGCCATTTGCCTATTCCACAGTTATGTACATAAATGGTTTTTTTTGGGGGGGGGAACACTTTTACAAAAACATAATGCAACCCTCCCTCCCAATCACAACCCTAGTTTTACCTCCCAACTTCCTGGTCCTAGAAAGAGACTACAAGTCCCATCAGCCCCCAGACCACAGGTCCTTTAAAGGATCCTTTAATGGATTCTGTGGTGTGCTAACTTAGGTGTTTTGCTCGTTGCAGAGAACAGTGAGAGTCTGGATGGCGATGAGTACCCTATGGACATATGGCTGGTCCTGTCGGGATACATCCGCCCTGAAGACGTCTGCAAGTTTGCCCTCATATGCAGGAACGCCTGGACGGTCACCTGCACCGCAGCCTTCTGGACCAGACTATACCGGAGGTAAATATAAAAGCGCATGATTAAATACACACTGACACACACGTGCACACACACACACACACACACACACACCGATTAAACTCCTGTTCGAACCTGGTCTAGTTTGGGCCATTTGGGCAGAATAAATACACACTGACACACACACACACACAAACACACACACAGACACACACACACATGACTTCATGATCCGATATACACACACACACACACACACACACACACACACACACACACACACACACACACACACACACACACACACACACACACACACACACACACACACACACACACAACAAACACAGACACAGACACACACACACATGACTTCATGATCCGATATACACACACACACACACACACACACACACACACACACACACACACAGACACAGACACACACACACATGACTTCATGATCCGATATACACACACACACACACACACACACACACACACACACATGACTTCATGATCCGATATACATCACAGTAGTTTTCTAAACTAAAATCTGTCCTAAATCATATGACTATGACTCCAGTTTAGATATTTTAGTTAATGGTGTAATATTTAGATGTTTTATTGAATAATGATGTATGTGATCCTTCAGGCACTACAGTCTGGACTCCACCCTCCCCCTGCGCCTGCAGCCAGACGCTCTGGCAGACATGCGGTGTCTGCGCGCGTGTGTGATCCGCTCGCTCTTCCACCTGTACGAGCCCTTCAGCGCCCGCGTCTCCTCCTGTCCGCCGCTGCCTGAGGCCACGCCAAACACACTGCTCAATTACAGGGTAAAGAGACACACGCGCGCAGACACACACACGCACAGACACACACACGCACAGACACACACACACACACACACACACGCACAGACACACACACACGCACAGACACACACACACACACACACACACACACACACACACACACACACACACGCACACACACACACACACACACACACGCACAGACACACACACACACACACACACACACACACGCACAGACACACACACACACACACACACACACACACACACACACACGCACAGACACACACACACGCACAGACACACACACACGCACAGACACACACACACGCACAGACACACACACACGCACACACACACACACGCACAGACACACACACACACACAGACACACACACACACAGACACAGACACACAGACACACACACACACACACAGACACACACACACACAGACACACACACACACACACACGCACAGACACACGCACAGACACACGCACAGACACACGCACAGACACACGCACACATCTCAATTACAGGGTAAAGAGCTACACACACACACACACACACACACACACACACACACACACTGCTACATAGTCATACCCAAAGGGCTGTGGGTGTATTGAAAGTGCTTTGTGATGACGGGAACCTCCGAGTGCACAGTGGCGCTTTAGGTCCAGACTTCAAAAAAGAAAAGAATGAAGGAAAAGGAGGAGAAACTTGAATGAAGGGAAAGGAGGAGAAACTTGAATGCAGGAAAAGGAGGAGAAACTTGAATGAAGGGAAAGGAGGAGAAACTTGAATGAAGGGAAAGGAGGAGAAACTTGAATGAAGGGAAAGGAGGAGAAACTTGAATGAAGGGAAAGGAGGAGAAACTTGAATGAAGGAAAAGGAGGAGAAACTTGAATGAAGGAAAAGGAGGAGAAACTTGAATGCATGAGACGTGTCCATCTGGTGAGGCATGGAGGAGTCAGAATGGGAGTCGTTCTGTTCTGCTCCCTTCAGTCTATTTTTCTTCCTTTCTTTCTTCCTTGTTGTGAGGCGGCAATAAGGGAGTTTAGCTCTACAGCTAGTGAGCAGCTTCCTAAAAGGCACAAACTAAAACTTGAACTCACCAAAAACAACACGGTAGTAGGCACTGCCAAAAGCTCTCTAGCATGCTAACTGCTGTCTTTTGGCCACACAGTAGTTGATGTCGTGCTGTGAAGGTTTTTCATGATTGATTCATTAACTTGTACTTCGTCCCTTCTGCAGTGTATGCTGTTCTGGGCCCAGGACATGACCGGAACCAGGCCTGAAAAACTCTGGCAGTTCAGTTTCAAATTTGAGAAGCACGTAAGCACTTTACGTTTAGTCGTTTGTATAGCGGCAGGAGAAGATTGTAATGGATACTGTAATATACTGCTGTACTTAAGGTCATCGTGTGTGTGTGTGTGTGTGTGTGTGTGTGTGTGTGTGTGTGTGTGTGTGTGTGTGTGTGTGTGTGTGTGTGTGTGTGTGTGTGTCTCTAATTAGGCGCCTAAGAATAAGAGTGGTCCTGACCGCTCCCTCCAGCTGCCCAGGCGCTATAAGGAGGTCCACACCAACCCCGACTCCAACTGCTACCTGCTCCAAGTGAACACCCTCAACTTCATCTACATCCCCCACATGGTCATGGGCATGACCCTCTCTCTGGTCAGTCACCACCCCTCTATACCCCTCTATGGTCACTATGGTAACCACCCCGCTATACCCCTCTATACCACTATGGTCATGGGTATGACCCTCTCTCTGGTCAGTCACCACCCCTCTGTACCCCTCTATACCACTATGGTCATCACTATGGCAACCACCCCTCTATACCACTATGGTCATCACTATGGCAACCACCCCTCTATACCCCTCTATACCACTACGGTCATCACTATGGCAACCACCCCTCTATACCACTATGGTCATCACTATGGTCACCACCCCTCTATACCACTATGGTCATCACTATGGTCATCACTATGGCAACAACCCCTCTATACCACTATGGTCATCACTATGGCAACCACCCCTCTATACCACTACGGTCATCACTATGGTAACCACTCCATTATTCCACTATGGCCAACCACTACGGTCACCACCCCTCTATACCCCTCTACACCCCTCTATATCACTATGGTAACCACCCCTCTATATCCCTCCATACCCCTATGGCCATCACTATGGTAACCACCCCTCTGATCACTATGGTCATCACCCCTCTACACCACTATGGTCATCACTGCTCATCACACCTCTACACTTCCATACAGTTCAGTTCAGGAAATCACTTTATGAGAATGAAGAATGTTTAAAAACCTCTCTGCATAGCACCTGACTGATCTCTCTCTCTCTCTATCTCTCTCTCTCCCCTTCTCTCTCTCTCTCCTTCTCTCTCTCTCTCTCTCTCTCTCTCTCTCTCTCTCAGATGACCATGAACGTGAGCACAGACATGCGTCACCACCGCGTGCGTCTGGTGTTCCAGGACTCTCCGCTGCTGCGGGGCCAGAGGAGGAGGACTACTGAGCAGGGCCTGCAGGTGGCGCTAGACCCCGTGCACAGTGTGCACCTCATGAACTGGTGGGACCCTCAGTACCCCATTTCAGCATAACACTAACCATCCCAGTCCTGCCCCCGGCCCTGCCCCCGGTCCTGCCCGCGGTACCCCAGTTCTACCCCCGGTACCCCAGTTCTGCCCCAGTCATGCCCCCTGGTACCCCAGTTCTACCCCCGGTACCCCAGTTCTGCCCCAGTCATGCCCCCTGGTACCCCAGTTCTACCGGAGCATAACTGCAGTCTATCCCTCTGAACCCACTCTTTGTCCTGAAGACGGTCCAAGCTACCCCCTTAGCCCAGTCTTACGATTGCGTGGCTAACTGATAGCGTGGCTAACTGATAGCGTGGCTAACGGATAGCGTTGCCTCAGTGAACCCTCTCCAGTGCGGCTCTGTGTTCCTGGATGTAGCATGTAGCATGTAGCATGGCTAACTGAAGGTTGGTGTAAGCGCTGGAGTTGTTGGTGTTCGTTCGTTGTCACAGGGCTTCAGTTTGTATTTGCATGAGTGTTTCTCTGTCGCTAACGCTAGAATAAGAATCTTGTCAGTAGACAATCGCCGTTCACCAAAGACTATCTGCTCATCGTCTCCATTTTGGAGTTTGTTCAGAGGCTCTAGACCAATGTTTCACACAGAGACACACACACACACACACACACACACACACACAGACACACAGACAGACAGACACACACACACACAGTCACACACACACACACACAGGCTCTAGTCCAGTGGTACACACACACACACACACACACACACACACACACAGAGGCTCTAGACCAGTGGTTCACACACACACATACACACACACACACAGAGGCTCTTGACCAGTGGTTCTGGAAAAACTCTCCTTGACCGGGTGTCCAGCTCAACAGCTCATAGACACAGATACTTTAATTTGTCTCGGGTGTCCAGACATCGTCACTTGTTGAAAGCCAGCTCCGTGGCCCACCCTGTTTAGAGTTTAACCCTAAACTCCTAACGGCCGGTTCATCCCCCCCTAACACTCTGATACGCCCCCCTATGACTGAATACACCTGAGCGCCGGCTCATACCCCCCTATGACTGAACACACCTGATCATGCCCCCCTATGACTGAATACACCTGTGATCTGCCCCCCTATGACTAAACACACCTGTGATCTGCCCCCTATGACTGGACACACCTGACGGCCGTTCATGCCCCCGATGACTGAACACACCTGGGATCTGCCTCTCAGCTCACCTGGCCCTGGAGGTGGATGTGGTGTTTTTGGATCGTCGTCAGTAAGCTTCAGGGATGCTCAACTTTTAAAAAGCGCTTTGAACTTTGACACTGTTCATGGAGTTCCAGTGGACAGGGTGTGTGTGTGTGTGTGTGTGTGTGTGTGGACTTGGCCGTGTGTGTGTGTGTGTGGACTTGATGTGTGTAAATTTGCCCCTAATCTCTTGAATGTGTGTTGGGAAGGACGTCGACCACTGCCTGATTTGGTAAAATGACAAGGATCATTACGCAAACAAAATCATGACTTCATCCTGATTTTATTTAGTCTTTAATTAACGCTTTGTCAGGCATCTGCTTTGTCTGTTAATGCCCAATCTGAGGCCCACAAACATAAATGATTTAGCTTGTTTGTCTGTTTGTTTGTTTTGTTTGTTTTCTGGCTGGTTGGCTATAACTTCACAGAGTGATATTGTCCCTTTAAAACGACTCAAATGATGGAGTAAAGAAGCTGATGCACAGACAGAAGACTGAAGAACATGTGTGAGGTGGCTAACGATCGTTTGCTTGTGTTAATCGCGTGAAAAACAAAAAAACAAGCAAAATAATTTATGTTTGTGAGCTTAATCTATTTGTTTTTGTTTTGTTATGGGTTTTTTACCACTAATTAATGTAGTGAAGGGCAGATTCATGAGGAAAGTTTCAGTAATACTCTTAGCATAAATAGATTCAGTACCATGATTCACATGTAGTTCATTTCATTACCAGGAAGCATGCCAATGCAGTTTCATTTGTGTTTTTTGTTTTGTTTTTGTGGGCATTAGTCTGAAATAAAGACTGAAACTCAACTCAGGACCCTGTCTTCTTTTCAAATGTATACGGACCGTCTGGAAGCAGAAAGCACTGGATTATAATGCTAAAAGAGATTATTGGCAATCTGGATCGGTACTTTACAAGAAATATAAGGGACCATGTTGGTATCAGCACAGTACAGCTTTCTCAGTGGTCTATTTAAAGAAAAACATCAGGAAACCAGTCAATTAAAAACCTTTGATACAAAGACACATTAAGTACGTTGAACACTTGCAAGGCATTTCTCTGTGACCGACTTCCATCATCAAAAGTCTTGAAGGATGGGCTTTCTGTTCGTGTGACTGCCTAATGATCTTCCCTTGAAAAGAGTAAAAGTATGTCTGCAAGGTAAGACTGCCATCCTGCGGTATCCTGATGTAATTACACATTTGCTCAATACATATACCGGTAGCTTGGACTTGTTTGAGTTTTGGAGTGCACCGACAGTCGAAGAGGCCCTGCCGGCCACAAGTGCCTTTAGTAACAGCATACAGGATTCACTAATAAGAGGTGTCATATAAGCACGTGTGATTCTGACTGGCATGTTCATTATCTGTCATTAGAAGGAGCTAGAATGCGTTTAAAAATAATATTGCGTTATTGGAGAATTCAGGGACTCCCACACGTTTGCCTTTAACCATGCCATCGTTCGTCTGGATCATAAACCTATTGTAAGTAAATGGATGTTGTGAACCAACCCTTAGCAACGGGCAGCAGAGGAATTTGGCCTGGTCATCCTAAACAGGTCGCCTGAAGATTTAGGTCTAACACAGGAATCCAAAGAATCCATATGGCGTCACGATCTTTATGAGCTGGTCACTGCATTGACTTTATACAATCCTTGTGCACAATGTGTAGCCAATATGCCCGGTATTCTCCTACTATCCTAGGCTGCCGGTCATTTTGCTAGTTTTCCTGACGATGGGTAATATGCTGGTATAATTTGCATAATATCATGTAAAGATGTTTATATAATTTAATTATTAGGCTACATTAACAAAAAGGTTGGATGTGGACAAAAAAATACGCCAGTTGCTGTGCGCCAAAGAAATACATTACCCACAATGCACCGTACAAGCTGTCATTGGTGGCTGGAGCTGTCACAAGTGCATACAGGTGACCGGAGCGCGAGCAACACTGTAACATCACGGCAAGCTGAAAGAAAACAAATAGTTACTGGTGTGCAAGGGGGAGTGACGAAGTTGAGTTTACGGAGAAGTTACAAAAGAGATAGCTTCGCTCAGCGGTATTAAAGAAACTATTCAGGGACCGAAGATAGTAATCGCTAGTGACAGTACAGTCTACAAAATTCACTGTCATAGTCGCGCGTTTTCCCGATCCTATTCTCAACTTCGTACTTTCTGACCTTCAGCGGGTAAGTGATACAGCCTACTACCCTTCCACTTCTCTGTCCAAATAAGTCAGCTCCGTTTAGTGTGCACACTGGAGTCACTTTTTGGTGACGAATGGAAGTTTAAAAATCGTTTATGTTTCACTTATTTTGAAAGTCATTTTACGTGTTTGGCTTGGCTGCTGCGTGGGCAGAAGGCGTGAACCTGACTTGTAAATCGCATAAATAGCTTGCATGAATAAGTGTCTGACAGATTGTGCTATAGACTTTTAGTAAAAGCCATTGTGCTGTTATTGTTCAAGTTTAAATTTAGTTTAAGTTTGCTACTACGTGGCTTAGTTAACTTTTTAAAAAGTGAGTATCTATAGGCTAATGACTATTTCTCCCAGTCCCGTGCATTAATGCATGATTTCTGGTGCATTGGCGACACACGTCACACCATTTTGGTCGAATGCAACCTTATTACGATGTGTATCCCTCCGATATAAAGTGTCCATGAGTTTGCAGAAGAGGGAGGCCTACTTCACTTTTGCAGAAGAGGCTACTTCACTAATGATAGCTACATGAGCTCAAGATGTTGCTATGTTTAAACGGGGTGTCTGATGGCCCTTATGTAACGTGAACTTTGCTGGAAAGCTCAGGACCGGGAGACCAAATAGAACTACTGGTGCATTTGGATTAACCAATGGCCGGGCAGTTCCCCCCTATTATACGGCCAGAGCGGCCCTATTTACACACACGATATATTTATAGCAGATCGGTTATTTTTAACGTGGGTCAACATGGCCGTTGAAATGACTTC
>NC_137908.1:1778725-1781225 GCF_963457725.1 Sprattus sprattus | reverse complement strand
TAACCCAGGGAGAAGATGGATGCAGGTGGCTGTGCTCTGCTGAGCAGTGATTGATTAGTATGCCTCAACCCAGGGAGAAGATGGAGGCGGGCCTCAGTGGCCCTGATGAGATGGTTCTTTTTCTCAGAGCGTCTAGTTCTGTCTAGTTGTGAGATAGGTTGTACTGCTTTGAAATACAAGCTGTCAATTGAGAATATTTGATAAGTACCAGAGAAAGACCAACACCCTTTGAAGAAGCACCTTCATATGTTTGATAAGTACCAGATAAAGACCAAAACCCTTTAGAGAAGCACCTTCATATGTTTGATAAGTACCAGAGAAAGACCAAAACCCTTTGAAGAAGCACCTTCATATGTTTGATAAGTACCAGAGAAAGACCAAAACCCTTTAGAGAAGCACCTTCATATGTTTGATAAGTACCAGAGAAAGACCAAAACCCTTTGAAGAAGCACCTTCATATGTTTGATAAGTACCAGAGGAAAGACCAAAACCCTTTGAAGAAGCACCTTCATATGTTTGAAGTACCAGAGAAAGACCAAAACCCTTTGAAGAAGCACCTTCATATGTTTGATAAGTACCAGAGAGAAAGACCAAAAAGACTAGAAATTGAATGTTTATTTTAAGCCTCGAAAGTTGCACTGGGTGCCTTTGAAGAAGCACCTTCATATGTTTGATAAGTACCAGATAAAGACCAAAACCCTTTGAAGAAGCACCTTCATATGTTTGATAAGTACCAGATAAAGACCAAACCCTTTAGGAGAAGCACCTTAATATGTTTGCATGTTTGGGTGTCAGCTGTATCCTACTGGCTTCTGTAGTTTGCCTGAGGGATTTGTGAAGTGTGTGTATTTATCTTTGCCAGGCTTTGATCCAGTTAAGGAGCAGGGTTCCTCCCACAGTGTTTATGTGTGTGTGTGTGTGTGTGTGTGTGTGTGTGTGTGTGTGTGTGTATGTGTGTGTGTGTGTGTGTGTGTGTGATCTCGTTAAGGAGCAGGGTTACTGTGGCTTCTCCTATGGAAGCTTAACTGTCATCAAACCTCGTGTTTGCTGTGTGTGTGTGTGTGTTTGTGTGTGTGTGTGTGTGTGTGTGTGAAGTGTGTGATTGAAGGGTGCCCCACCTCCAGCACACAGACACCTTCTGCCTCCCTCTCCCTCTCTCTCCTCTCTTCTCTCCCTCTCTCTCTCTCCTCTCCTCTCTCCCTCTCTCTCCTCTCTTCTCTCCCTCTCCCTCTCTCCTCTCTCTCTCCCTCTCCTCTCTCTCCTCTCCCTCTCCTCTCCCTCTCATCCCTCCTCTCCATCTCTCTCTCCTCCTCTTCCCTCTCTCTCTCCTCTCCCTCTCTCTCTCTCCTCTCTCTTCTCCTCACTTCTCTCTCTCTCTCTCCTCTCCCTCTCTCTCTCTCCTTCTCTTCCTTCTCCTCTCTCTCCTCTCTCTCCTCTCTCTCTCCCTCTCTCTCTCTCTCCTCTTCCTCTCTCTCACATCCTCTGGAAATGGAAACAATCAAATTAAATACAAATAATGAACATCATCAAGGAAGTAGGATATTCTCTCTCTTTCTCCTCTCTCTCTCTCTCTCCCACTCTCTTCTCTCTCTCTCTCTCTCTCTCCCTCTCCTCTTTCTCTCCCTCTCTCAATCTCTCCTTCTCTCTCTCTCCCTCTCTCTCTCTCTCCCTAGCTCTTATTCTCTCTCTCTCTCTTCCTCTCTCTCTCCAGCTGTGATGGTGTGGTAACTTCATGACCATCAGCGCTCGGGGATTAGGAGAAGTGGCGTCTTCTGGCAACTCCTGGATGTGTGTGTGTGTGTGTGTGTGTGTGTGTGTGTGTGTGTATGACAACACTTCCCCTCAAGCGGCAAACACCCTGGGCTCTTCCTCTTTCAGCTGGGGCTCTGATTTTCACACAAACAAACACACACACAAACACACAAACACACAAACAAACAAACACACACACAAACACACAAACAAACACACACACACACAGGCACATACACACACACCATCACATACATACACAGGCAGGCACATACACATCCACACACACACACACACACACACACACACACACACACACACAGACGGTGTCAGTACAAGTGTCTGCACCACAGAGAGAGGCTGGGGCGTCATAGAGTGTGTCTGTGCTGGTGCCAAGTCTGTTATCTCAGTGCGATTAAGATGGGAGCTTTATGCTTCATAGAGAGTGTGTGTGTGTGTGTGTGTGTGTGTGTGTGTGTGTTTGTGTGTGTGTGCCAAGTCTGTTATCTCAGTGCAGATTAAGATGGGAGCTACATGCTTCATAGAGAGTGTGTGTGTGTGTGTGTGTGTGTGTGTGTGTGTGTGTGTGTGTGTGTGTTTGTGTGTCAAGTCTGTTATCTCAGTGTGAATTAAGATGGGAGCTATATGCTTCATGCTTTTGTTTGTGTGTGTGTGTGAGTGTGTGTGTGTGAGTGTGTGTGTGTGGTGTGTGTGTGTGTGGTGGTGTGTGTGCACGTGCATGCATGCG
>NC_137908.1:1777325-1778525 GCF_963457725.1 Sprattus sprattus | reverse complement strand
GAAGAGAGGAGAGGAGGAGATAAAGAGGAGAAGAGAGGAGAGGAGGAGATAAAGAGGAGAAGAGAGGAGAGGAGGAGATAAGAGGAGAAGAGAGAGAGAGGAGGAGATAAAGAGGAGAAGAGAGGAGAGGAGGAGATAAAGAGGAGAAGAGAGGAGAGGAGGAGATAAAGAGGAGAAGAGAGGAGAGGAGGAGAGGAGAGGAGGAGATAAAGAGGAGATGAGAGGAGAGGAGGAGATAAAGAGGAGATAAAGAGGAGAAGAGAGGAGAGAGGAGATAAAGAGGAGAAGAGAGAGAGGAGGAGATAAAGAGGAGAAGAGAGGAGAGGAGGAGATAAAGAGGAGAAGAGAGGAGAGGAGGAGATAAAGAGGAGAAGAGAGGAGAGGAGAGGAGAAGAGGAGATGAGAGGAGAGGAGGAGATAAAGAGGAGAAGAGAGGAGAGGAGGAGATAAAGAGGAGAAGAGAGGAGAGGAGGAGAGGAGAGGAGGAGATAAAGAGGAGATGAGAGGAAGAGGAGGAGATAAAGAGGAGATAAAGAGGAGAAGAGAGGAGAGGAGGAGATAAAGAGGAGAAGAGAGGAGAGGAGAGAGGAGAGGAGGAGATAAAGAGGAGAAGAGAGGAGAGGAGGAGATAAAGAGGAGAAGAGAGGAGAGGAGGAGAGGAGAGGAGGAGATAAAGAGGAGATGAGAGGAGAAGAGAGGAGATAAAGAGGAGATAAAGAGGAGAAGAGAGGAGAGGAGAGGAGGAGATAAAGAGGAGAAGAGAGGAGAAGAGAGGAGAGGAGGAGATAAAGAGGAGATAAGAGAGGAGAGGAGGAGATAAAGAGGAGAAGAGAGGAGAGGAGGAGATAAAGAGGAGATGAGAGGAGAGGAGGAGATAAAGAGGAGAAGAGAGGAGAGGAGGAGATAAAGAGGAGAAGAGAGGAGAGGAGGAGATAAAGAGGAGAAGAGAGGAGAGGAGGAGATAAAGAGGAGAAGAGAGGAGAGGAGGAGATAAAGAGGAGAAGAGAGGAGAGGAGGAGATAAAGAGGAGAAGAGAGGAGAGGAGGAGAGGAGAGGAGGAGATAAAGAGGAGATGAGAGGAGAGGAGGAGATAAAGAGGAGATAAAGAGGAGAAGAGAGGAGAGGAGGAGATAAAGAGGAGAAGAGAGGAGAGGAGGAGATAAAGAGGAGAAGAGAGGAGAGGAGGAGATGAAGAGGAGA
>NC_137908.1:1724825-1732325 GCF_963457725.1 Sprattus sprattus | reverse complement strand
TGATGGTCCCCAGTACACTTGTGTGAGGACGTTACCGTGGCGACGCTGTTATTGATCACTTGTGTGAGGACGTTACCGTGGCAACCAGTTATTGACCACTTGTGTGAGGACGTTACCGTGGACGAAGCTGTTATTGATCACTTCGACAAATACTCATGTGCAGTGATGAGTTCATTCCAGTTGACCAGATACGGTTAACAAGAACAAGGCCAAGGTCCATAACTCTCTCTCTCTCTGTCCCTCTCTCTCTCTCTGTTCCTCTCTCTCTCTCTGTCTCTGTCACTCTCTCTGAGTTTCTCTCTCTATCTCTGTGTATCTCTGTCTCTGTCTCTCTCGCTCTCTATCTCTGTGTCTCTTTATCTCTCTCTGTTCCTCTCTCTCTCTCTGTCTATCTCTCTCTCTGAGTCTCTCTCTCTATCTCTGTGTATCTCTCTCTCTCTATGTTTCTCTGTCTCTCTCTGTGTGTTCCTCTCTCTCTCTCTCTCTCTCTCTCTGTCCCTCCTTCTCTCTCTACCCATGACTGTCATCCCTGATCATCCACATCACAGTTAATAAAGCTCTTCAGATTGAAACCGATTCAAGTGAAGTGGATGTAACAAAACAAGCAATAGTGAACTGCATCGGTACACACTGAGGATTCGCTGGACCACACATCTTAGTCAAACTCATCTTTGCTCCCCGATGCTGGGTGTTGTCATGGACACACATCTCAGTCAAACTCATCTTTGCTGGACACCCCGATGCTGGTTGTTGTCAAGGTTACTGCCCTGCGGAGAGAAGAACTATGAAGGCAACTGTGTCAACATTCACTTTGTCATCTTCAAGAATCCGGGTGACTGATCTCGTGGAAAGCCGTGTTTAAGATGCTGTTCCGATGTTCCAAGGCATCAATTTAGAGGAGCTTGACTAGCATCACACTTGATTAGCATCACAGAGAACTAACTTCAGGGCTGCCTTCACACCTGGCTATCGGAGGGGACAGCACCAGGTGATAGTGAACCAGGTGATAGTGAACCAGGTGATAGTGAACCAGGTGATAGTGAACCAGGTGATAGTGAACCAGGTGATAGTGAATGGCTATCGGAGGGGACAGCACCAGGTGATAGTGAACCAGGTGATAGTGAACCAGGTGATAGTAAACCAGGTGATAGTGAATGGCTATCGGAGGGGACAACACCAGGTGATAGTGAACCAGGTGATAGTGAACCAGGTGATAGTGAACCAGGTGATAGTGAACTAGGTGATAGTAAACCAGGTGATAGTGAATGGCTATCGGAGGGGACAGCACCAGGTGATAGTGAACCAGGTCATAGTGAACCAGGTCATAGTGAACCAGGTCATAGTGAACCAGGTGATAGTGAATGGCTATCGGAGGGGACAGCACCAGGTGATAGTGAATGGACAGTCTTTAGTCTTTCCCTCAACCCAGTGCCCATGCTCATCCATCAGTCAGTGTTTCTTGTAGGTCTGCTAAGCTGCTAAGAGCACCAGGTTTGTGGGTTTGAATACTATGGCGTAAACATACTGATATAACGTGTGTAGGTTCAGCTAGATGAGAGAGAGTGTGTGTGGGTTTGAATACTATGGCGTAAACATACTGATATAACTTGTGTAGGTTCAGCTAGATGCATCTGCTATGTTAATCAATATAAATAATTCCAAGGGCGGCATATGAAAATGAAACGCTGTTGTTCCTTTACAGAAAGCTGAGAGTGCAGACAATGAAGCGAGGGTCCTGATTGGCTGACTGCTAGTTCACACTGACATAACAGACATTATAACAGCACGGGTGTAATAACCTTTCCTTCATCCAATCAGAGCTCAGCTCACCACTGGTGGCCCGTGTCGTTGCTTTAGAATCATCCTCCCAGTAAAGACACATTTGGATGCAGCCCAGTAGTGTTCAGGTCCAGCCTCGGAGTCCACACTTGTCCCTCTTAGCCATCCATACAACCACACACACACACACACACACCCACCTTCGCTGCTCTGGCAACCAATCAAATCCTCTCGCACGAGTCACCCAGCCAGTAGACATGTAGCCAGCGCGGGTGGGTGGTCTTGTTTTAAATGCTGCTGTGACCCAGTTCATGTGCTGACTGGGCATATTTAGCCATTGTCTCCATGGTTACCTTGCACACACACACACACACAGCAGGGCGCCGGGGGGAAACGCCACAATGCAGACACTGCTCCTGCAGGCCACCAGGGGGCACTGTTGTAAACATGGGATACAGTACAGCATTCTACCTTCTGTCTTTCACACTAAATCACAAGTGTAATTCTCACACTGAAGTATGAAAAAGTGTATATTTGCGTAATAGTACGTCTGCTACTACTACTACTACTACTACAACTACTACTACTACTACTACTACTGTTATTTTTACAGCTGATGTCTTGAATATATTCCAACAGATGTTATGTGCTACTGTGGCAGCTAAACGTTCTGTATGTGTGTATGTATGTACGTATGGATGTATGTGTGTATTTTATGCCAAGTATGAGACAATGCTGACAAAATCAAGTCTTCATTTTCTTTTGGTTATTTAAATGTCATGTATGAAACACAACTAAGTAAAAATTGTTTTTAGATTAAAAATCAACATGTGAGTTCATTTTTTAAAGACAGGCTGCATGTACTTGACAGAGTAAGATTTGTGTTTATTTGTTTAGAAGCCATACTCTCAACCACATGTCCACTGATTGTCACCTCAGCGTCAGTGTTGTGTGTGACGCAGCGGATCACTGTGATCGTGTGTGTGACCTGCTACTGGAGGGGGAAGTGTGTGTGTGTGTGTGTGATGTGCTACTCGAGGGCAGCGCGTAACACGCAACTCGAGTGTGTGTGGAGTGTGTGACAGTTCAATAGAAGGGTAGTAACAGGTGCAGCTGTTGTTTTCCTTCAACATCTCCCTCTGATCTACATAAGCGTGCGTGTGTGTGTGTGTGTGTGTATGTGTGTTTGTGTGTGTGTGTGTGTGTGTGTGTGTGTGTGTGTGTGTGTGTGTGTGTGTGTGTGTGTGTGTGTGTGTGTGTGTGTGTGTGTGTTTGTGTGTGTGTGTGTGTGTGCGTGTTTGTGCCACCATCTCTCTGATATACTCCTCTACTTATGCGTGTATGTATGTATGCAAGTGTCTGTGTGTTTTCTGTGTTTGTGTGTGTGTGTGTGTCACCATCTTTCTCTGATCTTCTCATCTACTTATGGGTGTGTGTGTGTGTTTGCATACTTGTGTTCATATGTGTGTGTGTGTGAGTGTGCCACCGTCTCTCTATGATATACTCCTCTACTTATGCGTGTATGTATGTATGCATGTGTCTGTGTGTTTGTGTGTATGTGTGTGTGTGTGTGTGTGACCATCTTTCTCTGATCTTCTCATCTACTTATGCGTGTGTGAGTGTCCCTGTACGTGTATGGATGGATGGCAGGCGGATGAGTGTGTGTGTGTGTGTGTGTGTGTGTGTGTGTGTGTGAGCATATTTAGTGCATTTCCACACACTGCACACAGTCAATAGATATATTTTTAAGGTTTAGTGTAATGTAGACGGCCGTATCTTTCATTCAAAGAATACTAGCCTTGTCCAAAAGGAAAGTGTGACACACATGTTTGACCTATTACATGTTTTTGTTTCATTAGATATGTTCAGGATCCATTATGGTTCAAGTGATACCATTGTGTGCAATTGACAGAAAGTTTTACATAAAAGTTATTTGCAATAATTTATTTTTTCTTTTAATGAAAACAAATACAGAAATACACAACAATCTTTCTTATAAAAGTCCAAATAACTTAGCAAAACAACAAATAAAAAATAAAATGGCAAAACCACTCTGTAGAAAAAGGAACGTATTTACATCACTAGTTCAGGACCAGTGTCCAGTAAAGCAGAAATTGGTCAAAACTGCTGAATAAGGTATTGGCCCCGCAAATTACCCCTTTTTGGTAAGCATAACACACACACACACATAAAATGAAGAAAACACAAAAACAGGTGTTTTTAAAAAAAGGAAAACACAGATCTGCATTAAGTTGGGGTCGGAAAAACTCTACACATCTCTTTCCTACTCTCCCCAAGAGAAAAGATCAACTTCTGGAGAAAACAATATGGACCACAAGGTTTGCTTGGAAATATCGCCGGCTCATTCGCTGGTTGTTGAAGGTTCGTGATTGGCTCCCTCCCGTGTTGCTAGGCAGAGTACTGCTGTTTCAGATGGGTGTGGGTGTGTGTATGGAGAGGGGTGTAGCGGTGGTCATCGAACCCTACGTACGCCTGACCCCCCCACCCCCCCCTTGTGGTGTGTGCTTTATTTGGAAATGTCGAGCGGGTAGGAAATGGGCGTGGTGTTGGCATCCGTGATGCTGTCGACGATGGACGTGAGAGAACGCAGGTTGGTCTGCTCTGACGAGTCATCATGCAGCAGGTCTACAGGAAAACAACAACAACAAACAAACAAACACTATAAAAAACTGACACGTGACTATAAACACTAATAATAATAAACAATAAACACTAATAATAATAAACGGTAATAATAATAAACAACAAACGCTAATAATAATAAACAATAAATGCTAATAAACACATATATATATATATATATATATATGTATCTTTACTTAAATCTGAATCAGGTACACTGGTCTGCTGTGGTGTAAACACAATGACGTTTTGTTCCCTTTTCTAAACTATAGTCTGTTTGAAATAACATGAGACACATGTGAGTGGATCTGGGCCGTGGTGTGTGTGAGCTGGTCCATGGGAGACATGTGTGTGTGTGTGTGTGTGTGAAATGGTCTATAGGAGACTCGTGTGTGTGTGTGTGTCATGGCCCATAGGAGACTCGTGTGTGTGTGTGTGTGTGTGTGTGTGTGTGTGTGTGTGTGTGTGAGTGTATCTGGGCTGTGGTGTGTGTGAGATGGTCCATAGGAGACTTGTGCGGGAGACTTGTGCGGCATAGGAGACTTGTGCGGTGGTTTCAGTGGAAATGTTGGGTGAGTGTATGGGCTGTACTGGGTACTCTCTGATTTCTCTGGTTCTGTGGGTGAGTATTATGGGCTGTCACACACACACACACACACACACACACTCTTACCCTCGTGGCTGGTGGTGTACGCGGTGGCACACACACACACACACACACACTCTTACCCTCGTGGCTGGTGGTGTACGCGGTGGCACACACACACACACACACACACACACACACACACTCTTACCCTCGTGGCTGGTGGTGTAGGCGGTGGCACACACACACACACACACACACACACACACACACACACACACTCTTACCCTCGTGGCTGGTGGTGTAGGCGGTGGCACAGTGGTCCGAGGCGCTGCTCCACTCCGGGCTGCTGCAGCAGGTGCTGCCCGACCCCTGGTCGCTAGATGAGGACACCTGTTGCCAAGGAGACAAACACACACACACATTGCTGTCAGTCATGCCATCAACAGCCCCACCCCCTCACCAGGCTCTCTAGTCACAAGAGCATCACAGCCTGAGGGCCAATCAGGCTCCTTAGCCACGAGAGCATCACAGCCCGAGGGCCAATCAGGCTCTCTAGTCACGAGAGCATCACAGCCCGAGGGCCAATCAGGCTCTCTAGTCACGAGAGCATCACAGCCCGAGGGCCAATCAGGCTCTCTAGTCACAAGAGCATCACAGCCCGAGGGCCAATCAGCAGGTACTCTTTGTTAGCGCGAACAGGCGGCCATTTTGTTTAGCGGTCACAGGGTGCCATGTTGTGATGACGGGTGAACATGGCACGGTCAGACATGGAGACAGCCATCTTCACAACTACACACAGATATGTTTCACAACCACACACACACACATGTAGGCAGCCATCTTCAAAACAACACACACATGTAGTCAACCACATTCACAACAACACACAGATATGTTTCATAACCACGCGCAGACATGTAGACAGCCATCTTCACAACAACACACAGATATGTTTCTCAACCACACACAGACGTGTAGACAGCCATCTTCACAACACCACCCAGGAATCCAGTCAGGTATGTAGACAGCCATCTCAACAACTACACACAGTAATCCATGCTGAAATAGTTCATGGGTACCCAGACAGGGTAGTTGAGTTGAAATAATTCATAATTAATGATACATTAATTCTAAGGCTCTGTAAGTGGACCAGATCTGACCCATTTGAAGTCACTGCTATCTGCCTGGTCACCACCAATCCAGATTATCCTCAAGCACGCGCGCACACACACACACACACACACACACACACACACACACACACACACACACACACACACGGGTCTATCTGCCTGGTCATCACCAATCTAGATTACCCTCACGGCAGAACAGCTATGCAGACAGGAAACAATCAATGGCCAAGTGTCAGATAGTGTTACAGTGAGGTTCCTTACAAACACTGGCAAGAAATCTAATGACGAATATTAATTAAGTAATTAAGTTCTTCCACAGTCAGCTCATATAATAAATGTTTGAGCCATGAATGTGGATCATGTATAACCACTTTCACTGGATGTATTCAACTTCAGTCAACTATTTATTCATAACACAACAATTCGTTTCTAATCAATTCATTCACAAAATTGACATCCTGATCAGACAATCTCTTCCTCTGCCTGTGTGTCCTGCTGTCCAGAGTCAACTACAGTCATGTCACACACACACACACACACACACACACACACACTCTTCCTCTGCCCGTGTGTCCTGTTGTCCAGAGTCAACTACAGTCATGGCACGTCAAAGTTCACCTCTTCAGCGCTTCTGATCACTCCAGTCATGCCATTTCAATTTCCTCTTTTTCAATGTTACTGTTAGTAAACTTATCCAGACATATTTATTTAACTACATGTTGATACCTCTACCATTTGGTTAAATAATATATATACTGTGCTTACTTCACACTAATGTACTTTTTGCTTATTCAGTGAACTCCCAATCCCTCCCTTCACCTCTCCTCTACCGCCTCTCCCATCCATCTCAATATTTAGTGCAAAAAGTGAAAAAATCATATAAAAGCATATTTAAATAGTATAAAGCATATTTAAATAGTATAAAGCATACTTAAATAGTATAAAAGCATATTTAAATAGTATAAAAGCATACTTAAATATTATAAAAGCATACTTAAATAGTATAAAAGCATACTTAAAAAGTACAAATAGTTAAATAGTATACTTTAGTTACGTTATATCTCTGGCTTAGCCTCCCAATCCCCCTTCCTCTCTCCCCTCACCGTGTACCCCCTTCCCCACACCTGTCACAGGCCGTGAGTGGCTCTGGCTCTGCCTCTGTGTGTGTGTGTGTGTGTGACTCACCCTGGGTGGCTGTGCGGCGCGGTAGTGCAGGCCTCCGGTCTGGTCGTGGTCCTGCTGGTTGAGGGAGCTGACGAGGGCCTGGAGGCGTTCGATGTACTGGATGGCGCTCCGCAGGATCTCCACCTTGGGCAGGCGCTGGTTGGGGTTCATGAGGGTGCTCCGCTTGAGCGC